>NW_006256901.1:4163582-4384914 GCF_000478725.1 Eutrema salsugineum | reverse complement strand
CTGCTCCCTTGAGGCTTGTGCGTCACAGTGCCCTTCAAAGACAACGAACTAGAAGTGTCCACGTCAAAGCTCAGACCTTTTATTTCTCTTAAATTATGTTTCATTAAAGATCATAATCTTTAGCTGTTTGCTCTGAAAAGGTTTGTAACATCAATGGTTCCTTAAAACGTGACGACAGACTGCCACTGTGAAGACATGAAAATCAGGAGCAAGTCAAAGAAGCATCATTTCATATCTACTTGCGTAGGAGTTCAAGAGATAAAGAGAGATGTATGTTTAAAATGTTTAACCTCCCAAGGAATTCACTAGATTTTAAAGGAAAAAGCTCAGAACCTTTCTTTTTCCAATATGCTACACTTCTCCCAAAACACTACACATCTCCGAAAACACTTCACCTCTCCTAAACACTTTCTCTCAAAATTTGAAAATGAAGGCTACGCAAGAGTCCTAGAGCCACGAACATGAGCATACTAAATCTAGAAACTTCATTAAAATGGGTTTCAATACTTCTTTTCACTCATGGGCTTTCCTTAGCTTGCAACAAGCCCGACTCATCGCCTAATGATTCTCTACTTCATTAATTCATTCTTTGGTTCCACTTCTTCACCAGTCCAACTTAGAATGAAGTGAACCTTGTCTTAATTTACTTCACTCGAGAATTCCAAGCCCGACACATTTCTTCCCCTGCTGGTTTAGACTTTCTTTTCCGGAAAGTTAGGGTCTAGACTATAGGATTTACTCAAAAAAAAAAGGAAAGAATAAGCCTTAATTTTGATTCGTGGGATGTGATAATTTGATTAGATCCTTAGTCATTTTTTCTTGCTAAGCTATGGAATAAAGACTGAATAATAAATTTGTTCATTTTGTTATGAGAGTGATGAGATTCATTTTACTTCTATTCCATTGGCCTAGGACTTTGTTTCCAATCTTTTTTTAAAATGATCATTTTTAAGGGAATTTTTTTCTTAATTTAATGTTTGGTGAGTGTTGGTATCATTTTTATGATGTACTGGTTTATACAGATCTGAACCAAATGTAGGTAAGACAAAAGTGCGATAGTCCATGAATTTAAAAATTTTATAAAAATTTTTTTTGGATACCAAATAATAGTTTTTTTTATATAGAAACTAAATTTTTTTAAAAAAAAACATTTAAATAAGGGTCTAAACAATAATTTATTTTTATGTAAATAAAACTTAAAATATAATATTTTTATAATTAACTTTATTTAGGACTTTCAAAATTATTGGCCGAGACTGGCTTTATAATTGTTCTTATAATCGCTAATGTATTTGGTTTATTGTAGATATTGCTGTGTTAGAAGACAAAATTTATGCTTTTACTTCAGCTGTGAAGATTCTTGCTAGCTTTCAGTATAGCATGTGGATTAGTCGTAAATAAAAAGAGTAAATTCTTATCATTTTGCGTAATTGATTCAGAGATGCTATAGAGATTATGAGTTGTACATCGACCTTCGACAGTCTAAATTTATGCTCTGATACTGAAAGTTGGTTGAGGTTTCGAAAAGCTTAGAACCTTTACTCGATATCAAGAAAGCCGTCATCAAGCTGGAAATATATATATGGTAGAAGATGATTTGGAAAACTTACAGACATTCTGAGAATTAATTCGGAAGTGAGAGGTAGCTGTAACCACATCTCCGCCGCAGTCTTAGATCTGGTAACAAGCGCTTGAATGGATGGTGAGAGGGTGCCAAGGAGGGAGCTGTAGATCAGTCTGTCGTGTCTCTTCCACTTGGTGTAGGCAGGATTTGGAGATGTTTGGTCATTCACAATGACCGTTTTGGATGGCGGCTGTTTAGATCCGTCGACATGGCCGGCGAGATCATATCCATCAAATAGAGCATGTACTTGGATGCTCCAGGTCAGGTAATTGGTGGAGGTGAGTTTTGTTATGTTTGACATGTTGGTGAGGTTGTGTGGCATCAACATTCAAGAAGTTCAGCAGCCATGGTAGTGTTAAGGTTTAGAAGAGACAAAGAAAAAAAAGATGAATGGAGAAGAGAGGAGAGGATCGGATATTTTTAGGGTATTTTCTTACGGCTCTGTTACCATGTAGAAGGTTATTATATATAGACAAAGATTACAAACATATATTACAAAGTAGGGTACCAAGACTCTAGAGATTTTTTTTTTTTTTTTGGTAAAAGCCAAGACTCTAGAGATATTAAGGATTCCATAATTAAACTACATACCATAGGAGAATATTGAGCAATAAATGTGTTTCCTTGTTATATCCTTGACAGTAGCAAGGTTTTTGAAATTACGGATAATTAAAGTCTTCTCGGCAGCAATGGTTGATTGCCTAGCAGAATTGCTTCGAAAAATGTATGCATAAGCCCCAATAAAAAATTCTAATTTGATTTATGTATATCTCTCTCTGTATAAAAGCTTCAATTGCCATTTTGACATCTTTTCTATTTAGGCTGGTGCGTTAATGATTGTTCGCATGTTGGCAAACACAGCCATGCTAAATAGTAATATTATCAAACGTTTCATGAGGTGCATCATAGACATTATGCATGAACATGCCAAAGGAACCTCTGATCCTCCGCTTCGATTGTCATCTATGGCATTGATCAATTTTGTCCTGCAGGTACAAGAATTTTATGTATTCATGAACCTCTTGCAGTCGTATATTCAGAATTTCCTACTGCTTATATATTGAGAATTCTAATCACAAAATGAGATGAGCTAAGTGGTCATGAGCTAAGTCTGGTCTAAAAGTGGTCATGAGCTAAGTCTGTCTAACTTGATTCTGGTTTCTCATTTCTGTAATAGTGTAAGTAGTATGATATAAAAGAAAGAAATTTTCTCTTTCTATGTTTTCAATAATTGTGGTGGTGTGCTACTGTGCTATTAGGAGGGTTGTGGTGCAGCCGAGTTAGCCACAGAGAAATACTGGTTAGATATTCATTGTGTGTACATCATTTAAGAAAAGACATGCTTACAAAAAGTAAAACACCAACGAAAAGAACAAGGAGATCAAAATTAATTAATAACTCAATTAATTAATAACAACACATAAGTCGATGTTTGGCAATGTGATCATACCAATAATTGAGATTAAAAGAACGATACGTACCGTTCCTGTGTCAAAATTATTTCGAGATTCATGGCCGAAGAAAGAGATCTCATAAACTTGTCATCAGGGTTACAAAAAAAGTTGATACCTGCTTCATCAAAGCGAGGGTTGTTTTCAATCGAGCATGAATTTCCAGAGTTATCTGAGATGAACATTTTCTTTACATTCGGGGTATCTATAACCAAAGATCCCTCTAAAATGTGTGCCGGCAAATAATTGTACCATAAGGTCTTTAGAGAAGGCACTTTAATACTAAAGTTTCTCACGTTGTCTTGGTCAAGTCGGTCCACATACAGTAGCTTGAGAATAGGACAATTCGATAAAAGCCTAGCAAGAGAGTCATCATCTTTGAATACCACACGGAAAAGATAAAGATATTTGAGGGACGGGAAGCAAACCAGAGAAGGAACATCAACAAAAATCTTGTCGGAAAGACTCATATACACAAGCGTATTGCATATATAGAGGCTTGTGGGCAAGCTAGTAGGCTCTGCGGACCACTTGAGCTCTAACTCTAGCACGCGAACCTTACGATCAACTGCATTAGCAATGCACTTTCCGACATCAACTTCAACAGGACATTGTCGACTGAGTTCTATAATTAATACTTCTAATACATGTGCCTTATGGAGTTGTAATGAACTGTCAAGAAACGGCCATATAGACTGCGACCGTGACCGCTCAAATAAACGGCCAACTAAACCCCGAAGAAAACTTTGGTGAGTACTAGTGTTGATCTCGCTGTACTCGAGTTTTGGCACCATCGTCCAGATAAACTGCCATCGTTTGGACAAGAACATGGTAGCCACTGCATCTTTTGTTGGGAGGAACGATAATATCCGCAAGAGCAGATCGTCGGACAACGTACTGATTCTATCTTCACCTTCGATTCTCCTACATGACTTCACGAATTGTCTGGTACTGTATGAGTATGTGTGAAGATATGGGCTTTGGATCAATATTATTCACTTGGACCAGAAATTTGAGATAAAGCCATAAAGCCCAATCTATTGTTAAGTTTACAAGACGTCATTCCATTACAAGATCGGCTACGGTTTTTTCTTTGTTATAAGAAGCCGTGAGTTTGAAGCCAAACCCTAACACAAGAGGAGTCAAAGAGCCGTGAATACAAAGCTAAGATACAGAGGGAGAGAGAGCAATTGAGAGAAGAGAGAAGAGGGAATCCAAGAGAGCACCAAAAGAAGTTTGAGTCTTCTTTGTGTTGTGATTCAAATCTTCTCTTCTATTGTTCTAATCTGTGACTTGTACTTGAACACAAAGAGAGCGTCGGTTAGTGCGTTTGTGTAATCTTTGATTGATAGTGAAAGTTGTGGGAGACGGTTCCCACCCCAGACGTAGCGGTTCGAGGCCGTGAACTGGGTGACCAAACTTTTGTGTTATTTAAGTTTCTAATCATCTAATAGATCCTAAGATCTAAGCACTCAGGAGAAGTTAAAAAACCTTACAAGTGGTATCAGAGCATCCAGGTTTGGTTGTGAGTGCTTAAGGATTAGATTAGAAACTCAATGATGACGACACAAAAGATGGAGGTGAGCATGTTCGACGGATCAGGTGATTTTGTGATCTGGAAGAAAAGGATGCTCGCGTACTTAACCGTTCAAGGTTTGAAAGATGTTCTTACGGAACCGACATCCAAAGACGTGGATGAAAAAGATCCAGAGGCAATAAAGAAAAAGAGCAAAGATGAAGCTTCCAGACTGGAGCGAGATGAAAAGGCTTTGAATCTTATTTTCATGTGTGTTGGAGATCATGTCTTAAGGAAACTAGACAAGTGCGTAACTGCAGCTCAAGCGTGGGCTACTCTTGAGAGGCTTTACATGGCAAAGACTTTGCCTAATCGGGTCCATTCTCAGCTTAAGGTGTATTCTTTTAAAATGCAGGATTCAAGATCAATTGATCAGAATGTAGATGACTTCTTGAAGCTGATTGCAGATTTGAGCAACCTCAACATTGAGATACCAGAAGAAGTTCAAGCAATACTGCTACTCAACTCTCTTCCCCCTAGATATGATTCTTTAAAAGATACTCTTAAGTATAGTAGGGAAGCTATTGAGTTGGAGGAAGTAGCTAGTGCTGCAAAATCTAAGGAGAGAGAGCTGGCTGAAAATGAAAAGCTTTCAAGATCAGATGGAGAAGGGTTATATGTTGAGGCTAGAGGCAGATCAGAAAAGAGGTCAGAGAATGGAAGAGGAAGGTCTAAGAGTAGAGGAAAGAAAAACAACAAAGGTTGCTTTGTTTGTGGAGATGAAGGACATTGGAAACGGGATTGTCCTCATAGAAAGAAACCTGCAGACTCTGCAAATGTTGCAACAGATTCAAAAGAACCAATGGTGTTAAGTGTCAGTTCGCAAGATACTAAAAAAGAATGGATTATGGACTCGGGATGTTCATACCATAGTACATCAGACAAAGAAGTCTTATTTGACTTCAAGGAGTTTGATGGTGGTAAAGTTCTGATGGCTAATAACACTCATTGTGACATCAAAGGAATGGGAAGGATTCAAATTCAGAACCCAGATGGTTCTGTAGTGATACTCAAGGATGTGAAATACATACCAGAGGTGAGTAGGAATCTTATTTCTTATGGGATGTTAGAAAAATTAGGTTGCAGGTATGAAGGAGGTAACTTCAAGGTTCAGTTCTACAAAGGCAAGAAGAAGGTAATATCTGGAAAATACCAAGGTGGTTTGTATTATCTTCAAGGCACAGTTTCTAAAGTTGACGTGAACATGCCAAAAGCTGAGGTAGAAGTGAAAAAGAAGAAGTTAAAGAAGGTGACATTCAGTGAGAATCTGATTCAAGGACCTACTCCATATCGTTTTGAAACAAGAGATTTATTAGATGAAGGTGGAGACTCTTCTTCATCAGAAGAATCTAAAAAGGTGGCTGAAATTAAGTCTAAGAAAGTTTCAAGGGATTTGCAAGAAATCAGAAGCTTTAATGAAAATCTGAGCATGGAGTTTAAGGAGAATGGCGTGGGAAAGGTTTCAGAGATTTTGGAAATAGGTACCTTCGGAGGTAAAGCTAAAGGAGATTTAGTTTTACCTACAGTTCACACAAGTAAAAGTCCAGCAGAGTTTGTAAGTGAAGCAGTACCTGAACAGAAAGCTCAGGTGTGCTGCGATCCTCTCAACATAGTCTAAGGTTGGTACAGCTCCAGGTAACTCCATATTATTGGCATGGTACTCTCGCAGGAAGAACACAGAAACGGTCGGTTTTGGAAATGTTCTTATGTCGATAATTAATGGATTAGAGGAGTTACCTGTAGTCATCTGAAATCATGGTGAGGAGACTTTTGATACCAGGTGGAGCTGTTGGGAGATTCAAGGGAAGACAAGTTAGCTGTGTTTTTCATGAATCTGGGAAGCAAGTCGAGAGTACAAGATTCAGGTTAAGGGACTTACCTGAGGTCATCTAAGTAGCTGAAGAACATGGGCTGTTCATCCGAAGGAGCTGCAAAGAAGATGAAATTGAAACTGATTAGTTTCAGGTGGAATAGCTGGAAGTGATTCATGAAGAGGTTGATTCAAAGCTCAGTGCACATGAGATGAATCAACAGGTCGACAAAGATGAATCAAGTTTTCTGGAGAAGCTACAAAGTATGAAATTAGAAGATTTCATAGTGTCTCAGAAATATCAGTTGATACAGAGACAAGCAAAGATAGATGGTTCAGGTCAAGAGGGTTACCTGGAATCATCGGAACAATGAACAAGATGAAGTGGTTTAGTTGCTACGAGGTTGTTCATCAGTGAAGCTGCGTAATGAACCGGTCGAAATTTTTCCAGAATTTCGTGAATTGGGAATCTCAGAAAGGGTCAATTTCAAATCATCACAGAGAGGAGATGAAGAGGAAATTGAGAATACCTGAGATTACAGAAGATTATTGCGACAGAAGAATTGCAGGAGATGCATTTTTTGGGTCTCAGAAAAATTTGCATTTGAAAATCACTATCGGGAAGAAATCAAAGGAATTTAGGGCTCGGCGTCCTCAGTGGGAAGGAAGAAAGCATCGGCGGCCACTAGAAGGTACCTTGACGGAGATAAAGAACTCGCCGGAGTTGCAGATCGCGTTTTGCATTCAGTGAAGGAGAAACTTCGATCTCGTCATCGGGAAAACGGAAAGGCCGCAGAGAATTTGCAAGCGTGAGGGCGGTTCAGAGACGACATAGGAGAATGGTGAAGATGGCTTAACGGTGATCGGAGATTACAGCCAATGTCGGGAAAGCAAGTTTTTTCTTTTGTCGTCAAAAGGGATCGTGAAAGGAAGGTGATGGAGTGATGGACTTAAGCAAACCAAAGCCCAAGGTGGAGATTGTGAAGATATGGGCTTTGGATCAATATTATTCACTTGGACCAGAAATTTGAGATAAAGCCATAAAGCCCAATCTATTGTTAAGTTTACAAGACGTCATTCCATTACAAGATCGGCTACGGTTTTTTTTTTTGTTATAAGAAGCCGTGAGTTTGAAGCCAAACCCTAACACAAGAGGAGTCAAAGAGCCGTGAGTACAAAGCTAAGATACAGAGGGAGAGAGAGCAATTGAGAGAAGAGAGAAGAGGGAATCCAAGAGAGCACCAAAAGAAGTTTGAGTCTTCTTTGTGTTGTGATTCAAATCTTCTCTTCTATTGTTCTAATCTGTGACTTGTACTTGAACACAAAGAGAGCGTCGGTTAGTGCGTTTGTGTAATCTTTGATTGATAGCGAAAGTTGTGGGAGACGGTTTCCACCCCAGACGTAGCGGTTCGAGGCCGTGAACTGGGTGACCAAACTTTTGTGTTATTTAAGTTTTTAATCATCTAATAGATCCTAAGATCTAAGCACTCAGGAGAAGTTAGAAAACCTTACAGTATGCCACATAGATTAAGCCGAATATAAGCAGAAGCCGTCCAAACATTTTTCCTCAATGGAACTATACGCCAAAACTTTAGGGTTTTAATTCCGCGGACGTGTTAGCTAAGAAAGGGTTGCAATAAAAAAATTCTGTTTTCTTACTTCTACACCTTGTTTTTTCTTTGTCGGCTAACTAAATTGCTATATCGTCACCCTAAACAATAAATTTATCGAGTAAATAGTTTATATGTTTATTTAATTTAACAAACTAGTGTAAATTGAAACTATGAATTCCAAAATTTAACAATAAAAACTAACCCATAAATCTAAAAATTACAAACCTAAACTATAAGATTTCAAAAATTCGAAATGTGAAATCCGATTTAGTCCGAAAATAAGATATTTAGAATTTTTGGTCCAGATATGTTGATTTAATTTGGGAAATTTGGATCTAAATTTCTTTAAATGTATATAGAAAATACATAGTTTTATATAATAATTTATAAATTATCTGAAATCATCACCAAATATAGAATTTATTAAATATATATTGTTGAATGCCCATAGTAAATAGGCTCTAAATGCTTATAAAAACCATTTTGTAAATTTTATATGACATTTTTTTAGTTTTGTTTTGTGGTATTTAGATTGTATATAATTTAATGGTATTAATTTAATTATTTTTAGCTAAGCTAATTTTTGTGAATTTTATATGGATATTAATTGTGGAACAGATCTAGATATCCACAAATATTAGCGAATTCAAATCTAACTATATTCATAAATTTTTCAAAATGCCATAAAAGTTTATCGTTAATCTAAATCCAAACCCAAAGTTTATCGTTTATCCACAAAGTGTTTTCTTGCTAATTAGCTATATATATATATATATATATATATATATTCATAACTTTGCCCGTACGGTTTATTTATTATTATTATTTATTGTTTCTTGCAGATGAGAAATAAAAATACAACCGAAGAGTTTTTGAGGAGAAGAAAAGAAAAAAGAGATGCAAAATCGGCCACCGTCATCGTCGCCGCCGTTACAATCGCCACCGTCTCCGAAGCTGCAATCGACTTGATATGATGCAAGGCTTCCACCATCAGCAGCAACAGCAGCTGATTTCGCTGCTCTCCGCGGCTTTACCAACTGACCCCTCCGCCGCTTCTCCTCTTCCGTCGTCTTCTTCATCGGAACCCGTCGCTCCTCCATCAACGGCGGCTGCTAGTATCAATGCTTCAGCTCCGTTTAGAACCAAAAAGACCAAAAAGACCAAAAAATCCGTTCCGGTGGGACAAAGGGATTGTAAATCGGAGAAGAACATCGATTCGGGTCGTCTAGCTGCTTTGAAGTCTCTACACAGAGCAATTACTTACCTCCCGAACTCGCTCCTTATCGCACATTCAGCTTCTTATCTTTCTTCTGGTCTCTGGCAGCTTCTCTCTGACAAGTAATTATACTTTATTGATGCTGTTTTTAAGAGTTTGACTTAGATATAATCCATTAACTGTTTTCTTTGTCCGTATTAAAGTCTGAAGCTTTTTGAATCTCTGTGTGTAGGTCTTATGATATGAGACAGGCTGGTGTGTCTGCATATGGAGCTCTCTGTGCTGTTGTATGTTCTATTCCTGTGGAATCCAGTGGAATACAAAACCTTATGATGCTGGTTGATAGCTTCATTGATTGGGCTTTGCCGTTGATTCGAGATGTTAGTGTTCAAGATGGGAGCACGGTTCTTGCAGTTGAAGGTGTCAGGGAGTTTCTTTCAGTTGGGGATGTTAATGTGATAGGTAGGTATGCTTTGCCGATCCTCGACGCATGCAAATCACTTCTTGAAGATGAGAGAACTTCCATCCCTTTGTTGAATCAGGCTTTGGGCGTTCTTTTGGTGATCTCTTCAAAGTTTTATAGTTTGTTTCAGCCTCATTTTCTTGATATTGTTGATGTGTTGCTTGGTTGGGCATTATTACAAGACCAAGCTGACTCTGACAGGCAGATTGTCATGGATAGCTTCTTGCAGTTTCAGAAACATTGGGTAGATAATTTAGAATTCTCAGTTGGGTTGTTGTCGAGGTTTCTGGGTGACATGGATGTATTGCTTAGTGATGGTAGTCAGGGAACCCCGGAACAGTTTCACAGGTTGCTTGCTTTGCTTTCCTGTTTCTTAGCAATTTTGCGGTCCACTGCTTCTGGATTACTAGAGAACAATCTGCTAGATAAGATGGATGAACCTCTGAGCGAAATGATTCCTCGGCTATTGGGTTTCCTATCTACCATGGGGCAGAGATTTGGATGGGCGAAATGGATCGAAGATCTATGGAAGTGCTTGACTCTTTTGGCAGAAATATTGCGCGATAAGTTTTCGACGTACTATCCTCCTTCTCTTGAAATGTTATTCAAGAGCTTAGAACAGATTGATACTGTGAATTCTGCAGTTCATGGGAAGTTGACAACTTCTCAGATCCATGGGACCTTGAAAACTAATCTTCAGTTACTGTCTCTGCAAAAGCGAGGCATCCTCTCATCATATGTGCCAAAGTTGCTCAGCTTTGAATCTCCAATATCCCGGTTGCGATTGCACTCAAATCGTTTAGTTACAGCATGTTCTTCTGACACATACATATTCTTGCTTCAACATGAGAGTGAAGAGCTTGTTCAGCAAGTGATGGAATTATTGTTGAAAGAGCTTGAGTTGTTGAAGACTGTACTTGTGGACCCATCGGACCTCCAAAACAAGACTTTCGATGTTACAGTCTATGAATCCTTCTCAAAAAATGAACTTTTGGCAATGATTAACTTTGACATGAAGGTTCTTCTTTCCAGTGTTTCTCTTGGAGGGAGAAAAAGTTTGAGTGACGTACCTAAACTCGCTGCCTTGTATCTTAAGAGGTCAGAGAAGTTGGTTTCCTTTGTTTTTGAAAAGCTGAATCCTTTTGAGTCATATATTGATACCTGTTCCGAGTTGCAAGTCAGCATTGTGAGGATGTTAGAGTGTTTAGCTGCAGTTGAGCTCCTTAGCAACTGTTCCGTGCTAATTCAGCCTGAAAACAAGGCTCTCAAAGAATTGAATCATGGGAAGACACCATTCAAGTGTACATTTTTTACCATGGTAATTGAGCATCTAAAGAAATATAGCGTAACAATGGTTAGAGCTCTTCGTTTATCATCCCCTGTTGGTGTGAAGCTAGGGTCGCTTGAATGGATTCAAAAGTTCTGTGAGAACCTGATTGCAATATCGAAGAATTTTAATATAGATGCTTACTTCTATAAATCATTTCCATTTGCTGGTGCAGTTAGAGATATAATTATGGCGGTTTTAGATGCTGCATTTGATAGTGAACCGAAAGTGAGGAGTCGGTCTGCAATGGTTTTAGAGCTGCTTCTGGAGGTAAAGCTGATAAACCCAATTCATTTTTATTCTCTGGCTGAAATCCTCCTTGAAAAGCTTGGAGATCCAGATACGAGTATAAAGAATGCATTCATTAAGTTGCTTTCCCATCTCTTACCAGCTACCCAGTATGCTTGTGGCATGCACAGTGAGGTAGAACATAGGGCTCTAAGGCCCCAAGTTCTTATGCTAGGAAACGGTTACTTGCACTGGAAGCAAGTCTTTGCACTGAAGCAACCGGACCATCATTTTCAGTCGCAGCAACTTGTTTCTGTCTTGAATTATGTCTCCCAGAGATGGAAAGTTCCTTTTACTTCTTGGATCCAAGGGCTCATTAATGCTTTTCAAGGATCAAAGGATACCGGTGCTAAGCAGCCTGATGAAAACTTGATTAAGAATGGATGGTTGGCTATAAAAGCTGAGAAAAGCTCGATCGAGAGAATCTGCTTGGCAAATAACCTGGCAGGGGCTTGGTGGGCTGTGCATGAAGCTGCTAGGTTTTGTGTTAGCACACGCCTCCGTACCAACTTTGGTGGTCCTACTCAAACTTTTGCAGTCCTAGAGCGAATGCTTTTAGACATCACAACTGTGCTACAGGTTGATAGCGAGCAAACTAATGTTGGCTCTTCTGGTGCCCATCTGTTACCAATGAGGTTACTATTGGATTTTGTGGAGGCATTGAAAAAAAACGTGTACAATGCGTATGAGGGGACTGCTGTTTTATCCTCATCGCTTCCACAAAGTGTCCTGTTTTTCCGAGCTAACCGGAAAGTTTGCGAAGAATGGTTTTCTCGTATATCCGAACCAATGATGAATGCTGGTATATCGCTCCAGTCTCACGATGCTACGGTTGAGTATTGCACATTGCGGCTTGAAGAGCTAAGAAGTCGTGCAACATTAGTGAAGAAAGAAAAGTCTAAAATGCAGGATTTTGACAATGTTAACAGTGCTGGAGCTCATATATATTCAGACATCTCAAGGATTTTACGACATATGGCATTGGCTTTGTGTCAGAATCATGATGCATATGCTCTGCTTGGCGTTCACAAATGGGTATCAATAAATTTTGCTCCTTTGGTCGCAGAAGAAAGCAACCTGCAGAAGCTCAGTGGTGATTTGGCGCTGTTTCCATGGATCACAGGGTTGATTTATCAGTCAGAAGGACGATATGAGAAAGCAGCTGCGCATTTTGCTCATTTATTAGAGGAAGAGGACTCTCTCAGCACTATGGGTTCTGATGACATTCAATTTGTGATTGAACGGATAATTGAGAGTTATACTGCTTTATCTGATTGGAAATCTCTAGATTCCTGGCTTTCAGAGCTGCAGGCGCTTCGTGCTAGGCATGCAGGCAAAAGCTTTTCAGGTTCTTTGACTGCTGCTGGAAATGAAATAAATGCAATACGGGCCTTGGCGCGTTTCGATGAAGGTAATATTCAGGCAGCATGGGCATGTCTTGATTTAACGCCTAAAACTAGTGTTGAACTGTCACTTAATCCAAAGGTGGCCTTGCAAAGAAGTGAACAGATGCTTCTGCAGGCAATGCTTCTTCAAGCTGAAGGAAATGCCCAAAGGGTTCCACCTACCTTACAGAAGGCCCGATCAATGCTAGATGAAACTTCACTGGCTCTGTCATTTGATGGATTATCTGAAACAGCACCATATGCCACACAGTTGCATTGCCTCTTTGCTTTTGAAGAGAGTCATCAGCTGAGAGACAGTGAACCTAAACAGAAACACAGTAATTTGATGTTAAGCTCCTGCGTATGGTCAATGCAGTCTATGATCAATAGAATCCATCGTGACTGTAGCCCTTGGTTAAAAGTTCTACGAATTTATCGGACAATTTTGCCGACAAGCTGGGTTACTCTGAAGCTTTGCATGGACTTGCTTGGGTTTGCCCGCAAGCAAGGAAATTTCTTGCTTGCAAATCATCTTAAAGAGTATCTGAATGATCATGTATCCAGTTGTGATGAGGTTAAGTTGCAGGACTTTCTTATATCAAATTTGCAGTACCAGGGAGCCTTGATGATGTATGCAGAAAATAAAGTTCAAGATGCGGTTGTGGATCTTTGGTCTTTTGTACAGCCAGAGGTAACTGCGTTAGAGCCAGTATGTTTGGATGCTGGTGTGGCCTTTTTAAAGGCAAAAGCATGCTTAAAACTTGCAACTTGGCTCAAAGGGGATGTTATTTCCCTGGATTTGGAAAATGTCGTCCTGAAGATGTCGACAAATTTTAACAGAACTGAGATTCCTTCATCTGTAAGCAGGGAGCCTCTCTTATACGAGAGCTCAAAACCAAGCATAAAGGCTATTAGTGAGGAGATGATTGGCACGGTTACAAAAGTGTCTACCCAGCTTTGTTCTGCAATGGGAAAATCATGGATTTCATATGCTTCATGGTGTTTTCGTCAGGCAACAGAGTCTTCTTGCAAACCTAATGACTCCACCCTCCACTCATTCTCCTTTTCAAGCATTCTTGCTCAAGAGATCCAACCTGGAAGGTTTCACTTGACTGAAGATGAGACCCAATCCGTGGAGTCTATTGTTAAGGAGCTTCTTCAGAAGGATGATATCAAGGATCTCACCGACACTGGGCAAGATGGAAACTACCATACAACTACTGCAGACCATTCCGACGAAAGAAAGAAAGCATTGCAGCAGCAACTGATTGAAACGATAGAAAATGCCGCTGCAGCTCCTGGTGCAGAAAATTGTGACTGGGATAGTCTCTCTGTTCATCTAGCTTCTCAATTAACTGATTTACTGCTGTGCGCAAAGCAAAATGTGGAAGATACTGATATAGCACCAATAGTTAAAAAGCTGATTGAAGTCTGGTGGTCACTGAGAAAAAGAAGGGTATCTCTCTTTGGGCATGCCGCACTTGGTTTCACACAGTACCTTCGTTATTCATCCAAAAATCTGCACACTAGTGAGTTTACAGGTGTAGACTATGATCCACTGAACAAAAAATCAGGTAGCCATACGTTAAGATCAACACTGTATATTTTGCACATCCTTCTGAACTACGGAGTGGAGTTAAAAGATACACTGGGACATGCTCTTTCGATGGTTCCCTTGGAGCCTTGGCAGGTGAGAAGCTCTCTCTTGTTTTTCTGTTTTTGGGATCAAATTGAACTTCTAATGTTTCTGATAACAATTTTGCGTAGGAAGTAACACCTCAGCTTTTTGCTCGGTTGAGCTCTCACCCTGAGGAGGTAGTGCGGAAAGAAATTAAAGGCTTACTGATAATGCTGGCGAAGTTGTGTCCCTGGTCCATAGTGTATCCAACACTTGTTGACGTGAATGCTTGTGACGAGAAGCCTTCTGAAGAGTTGTTGCACGTAAAAGCATATCTGGTAATATTTATTTCCCTAACTTTATTCTGTGTAAATTGGTCCTACTTTTCAATCTGAACGCTGCCTAAATCTAGGCACTTGTCACGCGTAAATTGCAAGCTAAACCAACCATAATTTGTATGCGTCAAATTTCCTGACCGCCCCACATGTCAGATTTGGTGATTGTCTTCTTCTATGGAGATTTTTCAGTACCTAAATAATTGTTTTTATAAGTATTCTCTAAGGAGACTGTCACAAACTGTCTAATTTTTTGTTCAGTCTGAGACTTGTTTCGTAAGATTGCATTAAAATGATATGTGCTTTGTGATGTTCCTATGCAGACTGAACTATATCCAAGATTAATCCAGGATGTGCAGCTTATGCTTAATGAGCTTGGGAATGTGACTGTCCTTTGGGAGGAGTTGTGGCTCAGCACACTGCAAGATCTCCACATGGGTAACTTTAAATTTCTAGCTTATGATTTTTACCTAGATCAATAGAAGCTACTCACTGTTGGTTACACTTTATCATTTGATGGAGCCTCGGTATTTTAGTGATATTCGATATGCAATCTAATAGTTGACTTCATCACGTGCAACATATGTCCATTATATCTAGAATAGGCGGAATATATTAGATCATGACTGTAGTGCCAACTCAGCAACCTACAATGAGTCGGATAGTGTCAGTGGTACAATAGAGGAAGCAACATAATGTGTAGTTTCATTCTGGTAATTAGTGACGTTTTGGGTTGGAGTTGGGAAATTCTGATGTTGTAATTTAGTTCAGTTGAAGATAGAGGAGGGTTTTATCTCAATCATTCCAAGCAACCTTAACAAATTTATGAATCCCCCTTTAAAAGAAAGATTTTTTTTTTTTTCGGTGAACTTAATATTTTGTTAGAGATTTTTCTTGGGTTATAACTTTAAAAAGTAATTTGAACCTTAACTGATGATGTGTTTCATTCAATTACCTATGTTGTTTCGAGATCACTTTTTTAAAAAAGCTGAGGAAAGTAGATTTGATTTTAATTTCTTTTCCAGATGTAATAAGGCGGATAAACCTGCTGAAAGAAGAGGCTGCTCGTGTTTCTGAAAATGTTACTCTAAGCCAGAGTGAGAAGGACGAGATAAATGCTGCCAGATATTCTGCCATGATGGCCCCTATTGTTGTTGCATTAGAACGTCGCTTAGCGTCAACCTCTAGGAAGCCTGAAACACCTCATGAGGATTGGTTCCATGAGGAGTACATAGAACGTATAAAATCAGCAATCTTGACATTTAAAACCCCTCCCTTGCCTGATGCTCTGGGGGAAGTGTGGCGTCCACTTGATAGTATCGCTGCGTCTTTGGCTTCTCATCAAAAAAAGTCATCAGTATCTTTAAAGGAAGTTGCTCCTAGTTTGTCTTTGTTATCATCCTGTAACATTCCAATGCCTGGTCTGGAGAAGCAGCCCACCTTATCTGAATCTGACACTTCACTTCACGGAATAGTCACAATTTCTTCTCTTTCAGATCATGTGAACATCCTTCCAACTAAGACACGACCTAAAAAGCTTGTCATGTTTGGCTCTGATGGAAAGAAATATATTTATCTGTTAAAAGGCAGGGAAGACTTGCGCCTTGACGCTAGAATTATGCAATTGCTTCAGGCTATTAACACTTTCTTCTGCTCCTCTCGATCAACAGATGGTGGTAGTATTGGCATTCGCTATTATTCTGTCACTCCTATTAGTGGTAGAGCTGGTCTAATCCAGTGGGTAGACAATGTTATAAGCATATATAGCATTTTCAGGTCTTGGCAGACACGTGTCAAGGTTGCCCAAATGCCGCCATCGGCTCCTGGTAGTGCAAAAAATCCAGATCTACCACCTGTTCCCCGACCAAGCGATATGTTTTACGGGAAAATAATCCCAGCCCTCAAGGAGAAAGGTGTAAGAAGAGTAATTTCACGAAGAGACTGGCCTCATGATGTTAAGCGTAAAGTACTATTGGATCTTATGAAGGAGGTGCCAAAACAGCTACTGCACAAGGAACTTTGGTGTGCTAGTGAAGGGTTCAAAGCCTTCACAATAAAGCTTAAAAGGTACGTCGAAGAAATTTGATAAGACTCCACTGTTTTAACAATATCCCTGGGAATCCCTTGTGAACACAGTAGCGTACCCATTCCTGACTAGTTGAACAAGAAATAGAAGCGGTTTTTCTCTTTATTTAGAAGAGTATGAAATGATCACTGTTTCTTAAAGGCATTAGACCTCTTACAAAAAGAACAAGAATTATCAGTTTGAGAAACGTTAGGAGATTATTCATTTGTTTTGGCAATATAAGGACAAGAATTATCAGTTTGAGAAACGTTAGGAGATTATTCATTTGTTTTGGCAATGTTTTCTTAATGCCTTTTTAACTGAACCTTGATTGCAAGGTATGACTTCTTAGGATTAAATTGTTTAAAAGCGGCTGTAATAGATTAGATCTGCTGTTTTAGCTCCATGGTTTTTTATTCTGTTGTGATATTAGACATCATTACATATTAACTTTGATTATATTAGTAAATTGAAAAAAAATTAAGAAGTTTCTGATTTACAGGTACTCTGGTAGTGTCGCAGCTATGAGTATAGTTGGTCACATGCTCGGCCTTGGGGACAGACATTTGGACAACATTCTCATGGATTTTTGTAGCGGGGATGTGGTTCATATAGATTACAATGTCTGTTTTGATAAAGGGCAACGGCTTGAAGTTCCTGAGATAGTACCATTTCGTCTAACCCAGACAATGGAAGCTGCATTAGGGTTGACAGGTGTCGAAGGCACATTTAGAGCAAATTGTGAAGCTGTTCTTGGTGTTCTAAGGAAAAACAAGGACATACTCTTGATGTTGATGGAAGTTTTTGTTTGGGACCCACTTGTTGAGTGGACCCGAGGAAATTTCCATGATGATGCTGCCATTGGTGGTGAAGAAAGAAAAGATATGGAGGTTGCCGTTAGCTTGAGTTTGTTTTCATCAAGAGTGCAGGAAATCCGTGTTCGGTTGCAGGTAAACATTCATTGCACTAAAGCATACATAATACAGCATAGTTATCTCCTTGTGATCTCCGATGTTCTTGGTGAACGCATAATTCTCTCTTATGTTCATCAATTACAATCATATTTCACAGTACACCGCCTTCTCCTGGAAAATTAGATTATGGTAGAATAGCATTATGTGCCACTTACAAAGACATAGTAAGCTTGATTTACTGGCATACTCGTAACTATATTGGTTTACTTTATCTTTTTCAGGAGCATCATGATCTCTTACTGGCAACATTACCAGCTGTTGAATTGTCTCTGGAGGTAAGATAGTTTCTTTCAGTGTCTATGAATTAAATTTGGACCCGTTTGCCAGCTTAATGATGGTGAGATTGTGTTTCAGCGGTTTTCCAAGGTTCTGAATCAATATGAGATTGCATCATCTGTTTTTCTTCAAGCTGATCAAGAAAGATCAAAACTTATTCTGCGTGAGACATCTGCAAAGAAGACAGTTGCAGAAGCAGCTTGCAATTCAGAAAACATTCGCGCTTCTTTTGAGATTCAAGCTCAAGAATTTTCTCAAGTAAAAGCCTTGGTCTCTGAAAAAGCTCAAGAATCATTGGTTTGGATGGAGCAGCGTGGAAGGATCCTTGGTGCCTTACGAAGAAATTTGATTCCTGAAATTACTGCCCCCACAGTGTTGACAAGTAAATTGGGTTCTTTATCTTTGACGTCTGCTGTTCTTGTTGCTGGAGTTCGACTGACTGTAGTTCCAGAGCCAACTCAAGTACAATGCAACAATATTGACACAGAAATTTCCCTTCTAGTTAATGACCTCAGTAACGGCCTCTCATCTGCTTTGGTTGCACTTCAAACATATTCTTTGGCTTTGCAAAGAATTTTGCCTCTTAACTACCATACAACAAGCCAGGTATACGATTGGGTGCAAGTCTTGCAGTTAGCTGCGCATGCTCTGTCTACTGATATCCTATCCCTTGCCAAAAGACAGGCTGGTGAACAATTTGCAAAATTACAGGGCGGTGACTCTCATTCTGTCAGTAACTGCTACGATGATCTGTGTTGTAAGGTAGAAAAGTATGCAGACGATTTAAAGAAGGTGGAGGGAGAGTATGCAGAGCTGGCTGCCTCAGTTGGAATGGGGCCTGAATTTAAGGCCAAGGATCGTCTTTTCTATGGTTTGATTAATTATATGCAGTCTCCAGCATTTGTGGAAAGCACGAATGCTGGTTTTAGTAATAAATTTGAGGCAACCGAAGGAGTGAGACTTCAGAACTCTGGAAAGAAAACGTCGAAGTCATTAGCTTTGTTGCACACATCGATCAGTTCATTCTATGATCGGTTAAAGGAACAAGTACATTATATTTTGAATGCTTCAGTGGAAAGAAAGGAAAGAAGCGAAAGCTTTGTATCTGAGTCTAGGAGTCTGAGCACTAATTTAGAGGCGCAGGTAGAGATGTGTATGATATTGGTGGACTTTCTTAACGAGGTAGAATATTGCGTTGGTCAGGAGATTTCTACTGTGGAAGAAAGTTTGACTGGATCCGCTCACCGTGTTAAAGAGAACTGGGCTTTGATCTTCCACAGAACCTTGCTCTCATCTAAGACATTAATCGCACACATGACAGAAGATGTTGTACCAGATGTTTTAAAAACGTACTTGGTCAATAATTCAGATTTTATGGATGCCTTTGGATTGATCTCACAAATCCGTGGATCCATAGATACTGCACTGGAGCATCTCATAGAGATAAAGGTGGAAAGAGATTCGTTGGTTGAACTTCAGCAAGACTACTTCAAAAAGGTTAGCCATATTACCGAGGGGCAGCTAGCTCTTGAAAAAGCAGCTTTGAAAAGCAGGGAACACCTATCGTGGGAAGAGGCAGAGGAGTTTTCATCTCAAGGAGAGGCTTGCCGGACACAGATGGACCAGCTTAATCAATCGTGGGGCCAGAGAGAGTTCCAAATATTATCATCGCTTATAAAGAAAGAAGCGCAAGTTAAAAATGCTCTTATCTCAGCTGAGAAACAGTTCCAGCTGCTCACTAATGCAAATGAGTCCAATAAGCCTAATGATCTCAAAAGTTCAGGGATATTGGTTGAATTGGTTAAGCCTTTCAGTGAATTGAAACAGCTAGATAAAACATTATCCTCCTTAAGCAGCTCAGCTGTTTCTATGTCAGATTTGATCCCTGCTTTTGGGGATCTCCTGGGCTGTGGGAAATCACTATCTGAGAACATGTCGCTTTTCAGAAGCGTACTTAAGGATCATTCCTTCTTCATCTGGAAGGTATGCATCATATATTCCTTCCTTGATTCATGTATACATGATGCTACACCGTCTGCGGATCAGACATTAGGGTTTGAGCAGCTAATTCTCCTTATGAAGAAGAAGTTTGAGTTTCAACTTCAAGAACGAGTAGATTGTTACCTGGCAGGAAGCGTTGCTCCTGCATTTTTATCTCAGCTGGATAAAGAAAACGAGCGTTTGAAACACTTCTCAGAGGAAAACAGTGTTAGTGGGGATCAAGTCAAACCAGAAAGTAGTCATTTGAAACAAGTCCATACAATGCTCGAGGAATATTGCAATGCTCATGAAACTGCTAGCGCAGCAAAATCAGCAGCATCTCGTATGAAAGAACAAATTAAGGAAATACGTGATGCTCTTCGCCGGACAAGCCTCGATATTGTCCAAATGGAATGGATGAACGACACTACATTGACCCCATCACAAAATATTAGGACTACACTGCAACAATCATTAGCCAGTGATGATAACTTACATCCTATATTCTTAGACCTCAACAGAGCCAAGTTGCTCGAAAGTATACGTTCCGCTATTCCCCAAATCACTAGGTCGATAGAAAGACTACAAGCTTGCGAACAAAACTCAATCACAGCTGAAGGACAGCTAGAGAGAGCAATGGGGTGGGCCTGCGGTGGATCTAGTTCCTCGGCCAAGATGTCTGGTATTCCTACTGAATTTCATGACCATTTGTCGAGACGCCGGCAGTTGCTTTGGGATGCTAGAGAGAAGGCATCAAACATTGCCAAAATATGTATGTCTCTTCTGGAGTTTGAAGCATCAAGAGACGGAGTTTGCCTAAACCCACGTGAAGCTCTTGAGCGTGATGCAAAAATCAGGGGGGACTCCAGGGCATGGCAGGAAACTTATCAGAACTTAGTTTCACGACTGGAGGTTACCTATAAATCTTTCACAGGTAAGTGCTTGAATCATTTTTGACGGAAAAAATTGCATGTCCGTACATCGTGCCGATGTAACACATTTTTTAGATTAAAAATTATTTTGCTTGGTCGTACTTTTTTAGATATTGAACAAGAATGGAAGCTTGCGCAAGCCAGCGTGGAAGCTGCCTCGACTGCCCTATATTCTGCCACTAATGAGCTTTCTATTACCTCCCTAAAAGCTAAGTCTGCGTCAGGTTAGTAATAACCTAGAATTCCCTATTTATAGAAATTGCCTTCGCTCTACTACAAGTAGTTCTCTGCCTTTCTCAAAGAACAACAGTTTCCATGCCATATTCTTTGTTTTGCTGATCGTGGTCAGGTACTGTTTCTGCGTATAACAAATATGATTCCATATCTCTATCTTAAATATTACAGGTGATCTGCAAAGTACTATTCTCTCAATGAGAGATTGCACGCGTGAAGCTAGTGTTGCATTATCTTCTTTTATCCGGGTATCAAGAGGCCAAACTGCTCTGACTACAGAATCTGGTGCAATGCTCAAAGAGGTATTCCTATGAAGGCAGATCATAGCATTAGCTTTTCTGATTCCTGGTTTATCTTAATATGTTGTTGCTAGGATACTACTGAAAGCTTTTACTTGAAAATTCGAATCATGTCTCTACTTGTAGGAGATTAGAACCATATATCTAAGTTCTCCTACTTGTGAAGTGAATTCCTACTGGCTATCTATAATCTGCAATTCTTTCGGATCTGAGCCCAAGTGTAGTATCAGATCTTTGACGCTTTATGTGAGCCTTTAGAATTAGAGGATTTAGTGGTTAGATCTTGATTTTTTAACAGTGATGGTCTTCTATTCAAGAACGCAAGAAATTCAGCAGCAAGTTCTCGACCTGGTCTTTAGGGATTCTGTGCTAATAGCAAGTTCATGGGCCTATAGATTTGATTTGCTTTGATATTTTAATTGGCCACAAGAATTTACGATGGTCTGAAAAAATAGGGTCTCATGAATTCTGCTGGCATTTATGTTGGGTATGTGATATATTGTAGGTTCTTGCAACAACAGAGGATCTGCATGATGTTCATAGTTTGGGAAAGGAGGCAGCCACTTTGCATCGTTCTCTCATGGATGATCTTTCAAAGGTGTTTATATCTTGCACTTCTGTGCTATCTTGAAAATTGAGCTGTATTTGAAAATGCCTTTCTCATATGTTTTTGCTGTTGATTTTTTGTATAAGTCACAAATGTAATGTCTGATTGCTTGAATGTATGAACAGGCTAATGCAATCCTTACTCCGTTAGAGTCAACTTTGTCAAAGGATGATGCTCTTATTGCTGAAGCTATGACCAGGGAAAGCAAGACAAACATCGAAGTTTCGTCGAAACATGGACAAGCTATATACCAGTCTTATGGTGTTAAAATTAGAGAGAGTTATCAGAACCTTAGGCCCTTGGTACCATCTATTGTAACTTCGGTGAAGGGTCTGTATACAATGTTAACTAGGCTCGCACAAATTGCAAGTGAACAATCTGAGGTTCGAAGTGATGCGGCATCTCCTCCAACACAGGCGCATACTCGAATCACAAGAGGTTACAAAACTCATGATCTTCAATTGTTTATTTCTAAGTATAGTTGAAATTCCGTATCCTGAGAATCTAAGGCGGCTTCTTGCAATGTTAAATGCAGGTAAAAACGCTTATGCACTGTCAGTTCTCAAGTCCATGGAGATGAAGATAGATGGTCGAAACATTGCTGACAACAAGTACGTCTCAGTAACCTTCTTCCCAATAAACTCTTACATAGGGATGGAAACTTAAAAAACTCACATCAGCAAGTCTTATAACCATTTGTATAGGGAGATTAGCATTCCAGAGCAGGTGGATTATCTAATCAAGCAGGCCACAAGTGTTGATAACCTCTGTAACATGTATGAAGGATGGACTCCATGGATTTAGACAAATGATTCGAAGCATACAGAAGCTTAACCAACAGAGCACTTCAAGTCACTGAAGAGGCCACATCAGGTTATTGCTGACACATTTGGTATCTGATGAAGTTGCACTCAACCGGGTCATTGGTGTTAGAAAGCGGCTCTACCTTTTGCTTGAATCGGGCATGTCTACAAACAGGTTTTAAGATTCAACGTTGTGGCTGTCTTATCGAGGTATGATCTTTGAACTCAATAGACGGATCCATTCCATACCTATTGTAATAAGGTAAAGCTTCCTTTACTGACTCATCATCATCTGTTACTTCCAATTTCAGCGCACAAACGCGACTTTAAGGTCTTGGAATCATAAGCAGAACACGGTGGAGATGGGAGATGCGTTACAAACTTTTTGGGGCTTCTTTCGATGGAGCTCAGGGTCTACTTTTGCTCCTAACCTTTCAGATGCAGCCGCACGAAGTTAAAACTCGAACATCCTCTTGTGTGCACAGTTTGCGTTTGGTGATTACTGGGGAAACAGTTTGCATATTAGCATCAGTCACTATTGTGATCACTTAATTATTAATAAATTAATCAAATATTTACGAAACCAGTTACTCTTTCAACAATTGAGAGTAATATGCCTATCCAGTTTTTATGTTTTCACAATCTTTATGAGAAAATAACATAGTAGGTAACACTCAATTATTGTTGCGTTTTCAGTTTCAAAACCTATGAACTACTTTTCAATAAAACAAACGTGTAATTTAACAACTAGGAAACAAAGGAATCACATCAAAAAGTTGGATAATAAGAGTTGAAAATTCATATCAATCAATCAAAGATGGACTCACCAAACTAGTGCCACGTGGAGTTGGAAAAATTGAGTAATAATGGAATAAGATAAGAAGAACATTAGGATTGGGCCAGACCATATCCACATTGCAACTAACCAGCTCGATCCTTTTATTTTGAGTTTATCATATTAAAAAAAAATAAAAAGAAACGAGAGGGATTGAGTTTTAAGTTTTACCCTTGCAAAGGAAAAATAGGAGAAAAACAATCCGACCTGCCGGAATCGAACCAGCGACCTAAAGATTTATCTGCATCCAATACTCTACCAACTGAGCTAAGGTCGGCTTCTCTGGTATGTTAGAAAACAATTTATATGTACTTAATAGATTTTGAGACGTCTCTTTTTTTCTTTCCTTTGTGTTGTTTTTGTGTTTGGCCGGTGAAACACGTCTTGGAAAATTCAAGAAGGCGCAAGAAGATATTTTTGATGATTTGGCCGGTCCTTAGATGGATACTTTGTACATATATAAAAAAGACAATAGTTCTTGACTTGTATTAGTGTATGGTCCCCAAGTGTAAAACCCCACAACACCAAGATGCCCATTTTTTTCTCCTTTTCTTAAATCAAGAACACAATTATATGAAAACCCATCAAACTTACCATTGGTTTTTCTTCAAATAGACAACTCTTCTTGACTTGTATTATTGGATGGTCCCCAAGTGTAAAACCAAGATGCGCACTTTTTCTCCTTTTCTTTTCTTGAACCAAGAACACAATTATATGAAAACCCATCAAACTTACCATTGGTTTTCTATTTCAAAATGACCAAAAAGGCCCCTCTTTCATTGTCTACATAAAGCTCCCATCCGTCTCTCTCTCATTCATAATTTCATATTAAGGATCAACAAGAAGAAGAATGGCAAAAGCTATTGAGGTTTGGGTGGGAGAGATGAAAAACATGGGTGAGAAGATAAATCCTAGAAACCCATTGATGCAGAGGAAGAAGAGTACATCTTCTGTTGTTTCCAAACAACAGCAAGGAGAAGAAGAAAGAGGACTTAAACAAAAGACAAGAGACAAAGATGAAGCTGCAACTATGTCTGAGCTCACTGTTTGTCTTCTCATGGACCGTTTTGTTCCATGGTGATATTCTTATATACTCTGTTTTTGGGATCTCCCCTTCGGTGATGTGTATATATAGAATTACATGTATATCTATGTCAATAGATGTTGTCTGTGCATAACATGTTCTTCAAATTCCCTTGTGAATTTATGAAAGCATGTAATTTGAGAGCAATAATTTGTTTAATTCAATCAGTAATGTTCAGTTATTGGGGCGGGATTCATGTGAAGATGGAAATTTTTATTCACTCTGTAATTTTGAACATTCATAGAGGTTAATTAGTCCATATAGTTTATGTTAATTAGTTCATATATGGAGGTTACTTAATCCATATATTATATGTTAAAATTTAATTATATGATGATATCGCGCCAGGAAGGGATCATACTTCCGGGTCCATGGATGATATGTATGTTATGTGTTTTAAAATTTAAAAACAGTCCACCATTTTGATTATGGGAGAAGATATCTATTATCATAGAATTTCTCATTACATATATAACGATTGCCCTAGGTATATATATTTATATAATATATATATATATACTGTATATATATACCATATAATTTCCATATATTTTTGAAGATTCAATCAAAACAAATTTTCTTTTTTGTTCTTGGGGATCTCCAAGTCATGATTCCTGGCTCTCATTGCAGCAAATGGGCACCTTCTACGGCAATCCGCACATTGTGACACCGGCACTGAGGGATTGCAAAATTGTTGACAATAAACTCTGCATGGTATTTCTTCTTTTTGTTCGCCTTCTATGACAATTACCGATATAATCATCATTAACCACACCATGCTTGATACTTTTCCCATTTTTTTTTTTTGAGTCTTTTATGTTTATGAATTGAGTTATGGATCGTATGATGAAAAAAAAAGTCTCTATTTATAATTGTGAGACAGTGATGGCTACATCGTCTTTTCAATTAGTAGTAGTCAAATTTGTTTCCATGATTGGACTCAGTTTGAAGGTACAATATATAGAAGATGTAATCACGTATAGATTCTCCAACTATTATTTTTTTGTCCAAATATTTTTGGATTTTGACATATACAGTATAAAATTTCCTCATTGACACCTTTTCATGTTTCAAACATTCTTTGCTGGTTTGGGTCATTGAAATGAAATGACTATATATATATTGCCGATTTCAGCATAGAAATGAAAAAAAAAAAGGATTTCATTAGTTGGCTGCATAAAACTCACAGTTTTGGGCTCACTTTCAAATTACATTAACATCATGAGTTTCTCACATCTTAATTTTGGAATGTGTGATCCTTTCAATACTATTTTATAATAATTTTAGCTGATATAATATGAAGATTTTGGAAATGTGCCATGCGCAGGCACAAAAACTTTATAAAACACAAATAATATTTAACATAATTTAATAATTTTAAAATACATAACCAATCGAGTCTTAGACGAATATAAAGTATGAAACAATATAAAATCGAATGTTATATGATAAAAATAATTAGTTAGTAATATCAAAGAAGTTGCAACACCAAGGCTAAAATAGTTTGGTAGAATAGCTCTGTTTCTTATTGAAAACAATGCTAATTAATGTATTATGCTGATTTTTTCATAATTTAACATAAATTATCCCAATTTTTTTTGTTAACCATTGCAGCAAATCCTACTGTAAGTAGGGAAAATATGGTAATTATGTAAATTATATGAGCTTATTTATGCTCAAATAACTTTTCCATAAAATATATAGAGTTACAAAGGCAAAACTAGAGGAATACTATGCTCGTATCTGAAGAATATATTAAGATTATACCTTGTTTTAACGTCCGTCAATCTTCTACTCGGTTTACTTCCAAGTTTCAACATCGATGACTCTGTAGTTTAAAAATGCCTCTCGAATTTGGTCCATCACTCCTCCATAAGGGTTCTATTGCATATATTTCTCCCGTGGACTATTCATCACGGTCATTAGCCTCATATATTTACTTCTTGAAGCAATCTTTAGTCTTTTCTTTTCCATGATGTTCACAAATCGATCTATGTACTACTTCCTTGAGAATCACCAACATAATTCTCTTAGTTTTCTCTGTTAAAAGAGATCTCAACTATACAGTTTATATATAATTTTAATTATACCATAGATAAATTTACTTTTCGCTTCTTGTCTTGAAAGTCAATGTTCTAAATATTTGCTATGTTTGAGCTTCTGATCTTCGTATTATTTCTATGTCATTATTCTTAAATATTTATTTTTATCCTTCGTTCCTCTCATTGAACTCGTGCGATGAATTTTGGAAAGCTCTGTAGATTTTTTTATCACTGAAACACTAATTTAAAGATGAAAACTCGCCAATTGGATTGATCATATCGAATAAAATCCAAAGTATTACCAAGATAGTGAAAAAACAAAAAGAAAGCAAAAGCAATACAAATATATTCTTTTCATTCTTCTTCTTCATCATCTTTGTCTTCTCCCATTTATTTTTCTTCTCAGACCATTTATCTTCATATTTATCTTATTGTTCTACATCCCCTGATCCGGTTCACCAACATGGGGATGTAGAAGCTGTTGCCTGCAGGGAAGTTGACAATGCTTAAATCTGTACCCTCTGCTATTTCAACCCACTCCATGTCGTGCTTCAAGTTACCCACCAGCCTGTGCAAATGCATTCAGTCAGCTTTAACCAGATTCTGGTGGGATAATAACCCAGACCAAAAGAAAATATGCTGGCTATCATGGACTAAACTATCAAAACCGAAGCAGCAAGGAGGTTTGGATTTTCGTGAGATTCAACAATTCAACGACGCTCTCCTAGCGAAACTATCTTGGAGAATTATCACAAACCCCTCTAGCCTCTTAAGCCGAGTGTTCCTAGGGAAATACTGTAAGGAAAAGTCGAACCCCTATCGCTTCATTAACCTCCCACGGATGGAGAGGCATTCTAATTGGGAGAAATCTACTAGTTAAACAACTTGGCGTTGCTATTGGGAATGGGAAAAGTACCTCCTTATGGAGCGACCCTTGGATCTTTGGACTCCCCCACTCACCCTGTAGGCCCTCCTACAAACATCTCTAAGGATTGAAAAGTATCAGATCTTATCTCAGATGCTGGGAACTGGAACAAAGAGAAGGTCAGGGAGACCTTACCGGCTTATGCTGACAATATTCTCGGCCTCCGACCAAGCTCCAATGGTGCTGCAGATCGGTTCTTCTGGCTCCCTAATAAATCAGGAGAATACACCTCAAAGTCGGGTTACTATGAAGCTACTAAAAATGAGAATCCACAGCACACTAATCAACATAATCTCAAGAATTTTAGACTAAAACCATAGCTATGTATAGGCAACAATACACAAATAATGCAAAGAAGCTAAACACCACCAACAAAGAAAATAAAAAATCAGAAATATTAAAAATTACCTTTTGAAAACCACGAAGCAACCGATCCAAGTTTAATCTCTTACCCAGCATGTATTTTTAGCGCCTACGTTGGATAAAAAAGGTAAAAAAATTAGATTTAATATGGACAATAACATAAATCACATCATGATCAGTGATCACAATAAAAACCACAAAAAATCAATATGAAGAACAATGAATCTTTTTTTTTAACTAAAAGAACTGTGGCCAAAGTATATATGTTCGAAAGAAAAAAAGGAATCTTAACTAAAAGCACCGTGCTGGACGATAAAATCGAATGAAGAAGAAAATATACCCCATAGACTTGAAGATGAAATCGTAAAAATAAATTATGAAATCAAATAATGAAGAAGTTAGAATATTAACAAACGAAAGAAAGCAAGAAAATATATCTCCTAGACGTAATTAGAGAATATAACTAAGAGAAAATATAAACAAAGAAGAGAATTAGAGATGGATATATACAGTGTTTTAAAGAATTATGTTAGAGTTTTAGAGTTCACGGAATTTTATAAAGACAATCTAAAACGGGTTTTAATGATCCAATTAGAACGAAGTATGACACATCATTTTTAAAATACACATAGGATTAATAATTGATCTATAAAAACTAACTAAAATGTCACATAATTTTTTTTTAATAATGACACATAAGCGAATTGCTGTAGAGATGACACATAGGATTTCTGACTTCGCAAATAATAATATAAATTTAAAAAATTATGTTAGAGTTTTGGAGTTCACAGAATTTTATAAAGACAATCTAAAACGGGTTTTAATGATCCAATTAGAACGAAGTATGACACATCATTTTTAAAATACACATAAGATTAATGATTGACATATGAAAACTAACTAAAACGTCACATAATTTTTTTTTAATAATGACACATAAGCGAATCGGT
Organism: Eutrema salsugineum; assembly: GCF_000478725.1. Lineage (NCBI taxonomy): Eukaryota > Viridiplantae > Streptophyta > Magnoliopsida > Brassicales > Brassicaceae > Eutrema > Eutrema salsugineum. The sequence continues at coordinate 4,355,839 of NW_006256901.1, read as the reverse complement.
GTAGAGATGACACATAAGATTTCTGACTTCACAAATAATAATATAAATAGATAGATAAATAGATTATAGGTCCCATGAGCTTTATCTGAATACAAACCACAATCAGGTCTGGCCCACAGAGAGTGGGCAGAGGTGCTCCAGCCCATGGATCCCTCACATTTTTCCAAAAATTTATTTGTAAAATGGATACAGCATATTTGTTTTTTTGGTCTATTTTGGTCAAATTTTTTTAAAAAGCCTAATATAACCTAAGTTTTCTTTTATAATGATCATAAACTTTTTAAAAATTAGCCCATATTTTTAACAAATATATCATACTTCAGGCCTAACATATTTCATTTCACCCAGAGAATCTAGTATATGTTGGCCAGGCCTAACCACAATAATTTGCTAGATCGGTTATATCCAGTTGCGATACAAAGATAAGAACAAACATAAAATGAAAATTTTTACTAGGGATGAGCCTTGCTCGATATCATGAAGAAATCCATGGAACTTCTCCTCTTGAATTTCTGAAAACTAAGGTTGTCTGAAAAAAAAAGAGATCTTTTTCTAGTCGTATTTGGAACCGTCGTTAAAACACTCGATGAAATTGGCTTGAGATAGTGCATAATGCATAGTCGTAATTTCACACGCAGTGGCGGACCCATGCTTTTTTTTTTAATCTGGATCAGAACATAATTATGATAACTCTTAAAATATGTGAAATAGCCTAAATAACCTATGAAAAATTAACACATTTTTTGGAAGATATTTTTTGCTAAATTACCCTTATAATATGATACTTATTACAAATATACCAACACTTATAATTAAAGCAAATTAATATATATATAATTAAAAGAAAACACGGAAAATAAATTAAAAAAAGAAATCTAATCAACTTATATAAAAAATCATTAAAAACAAATCAAAACACTAATGTAAAAGGAAAACGTTCATTTAAAAAAAATAAGAAATCCATTTTTGAAAAACCCTTGTCGATGGTTTCATCTTCTTCATGAGCCATTTTTTAATTTTCAACTATTAATTCTACTAAACAACAAAGATATCAACTATCAATCTTATTACTCTCCAATAAAAATCGTAAATTGACTTGTAATTTCTTTTATTTCTGTGTTAGGATTGATTATGTTTCTAGGTTTCTCAGATTGTGTATTTTGTTTCTAATACTATTTTTTTTTGGTAGGTACTCACTTTAAATCTTACAAACCATGGTTAAAAAGGAACAAAATCATCATCTCCTTAGTTTTCAGAATTCAAAGTTCATGAAGATTCAGGCAACTAAAACCATTTTCATGTAGAAGATGAAACACATGTGAACTCTGCCATGTTTTAGCAGACTTCAAATCTACGTATTTTGATAGATTTCATAGGTATACTGAAGTGAAGTTTATAAACAATCTGTAGGCCAGACATCAATAGCCAATTTTGCAGACTCATATTTAGTCCATAGACACTCGCAGACTCATATGAAGTCTAGAAGTTTTCGGTAGATTTCAGTAGCTAATTCGATAGATTTAAGTTTTGTCAACAGACATCCGATAGACTTTTGTGAAGTCTACGAGTTTTGGGTAGACTTTAAAATCTAATCCCGCAGACAGATTACAAGTTTATCGACACTTGACAGACATTCGTGAAGTCTACATGTTTTCAGAAGACTTCAAAAGCTCATCCCGCAGACTTACTTTTGGTTTGCTGAATATCGGCAGACTTGCACAGAGTCTACGTAATTTGAACACACTTTAAATCTCGGGTTGGCAGACTTGCATAATGTCCTCATGGTTTTGGTAGATTTAAAAGTTCTCTTTGCAGATTTTCGAGTAATCTGGTTGATAGGATCTTTAAGTCTGCTAAAAATGCGCAGGCTATAGGAAAGTCTATCGACTTTTTACAGACTTAACTACAAGTCTGTCGGCTCTGATTTTAAATTCTGTCAAAAACATGTAGATTTCACGCAAGTTTACCGAGCATCCTCAAATTCAAAGTAAGTTTGTCTGATTGGTTTTTGTAGTCAGCCAAAAAAGTGTAGACTTCACGCATGTCTGCTGAATGTTTCTCAGACTTCTAATATGTTTGTTAAAATTCGATTTTGAAATCTACCGAAAACATATAGACTTCACGTAAGTCTACCGATTTTTCACGGACAAAACATAAGTCTGCGTGATTGGGTATTGTTGTCTACCAAGAACTTGTGGACTTTATATGTCAGCGGACAAATTATGATTCACAAGAAGATTCTCTACAATCTTTGATGACCAAGTGAACTTATTTCCTACAAACTGTGTAATTACACCCAGCGAAGAATCATAGATGTAGGTCCACACTTCTTCGTTAAAAGCCGTGTAATTACACCCAGCAAAGTTGTAAAGGATTTCGTTTGAAAAAAAAGTACGATGACTGAAACAGAACAAGTCGGCGACAAAACTTGTTCAAATATAATATTTAATTTAGATTTAAATTAGAGATATCATTAATTTTATTTTTTGATAAAATTTTTTTGATTTTTTTCAATATTAAAACGAATTTGAAGTTAAATAATAATTAATGATATTGATAAGGGTAATGTAGGAGTTACAATCAGTTTAAAATGATTAGTAGGTTATGTGGATAATAAAATATATCATAGGTTATTCTAGCCATTTCAAGAAAAAAATAGGTTATTCTAGGTAAATTTCTCTTATGATATTAATATTAAATTTTTTTTATTAAAATATAAAAACTCTTACAAAATCATTTTACTCTATAAAATAACTCTACGATCATTCATATCTTGAAATCTTTTAATGACAGACTCATTTGTAATTGTCTGGAATACATCTTTCTCGACAAAACAAATTAAACAATCATTCAAAAATTGATCTCCCATCCGATTGCGTCGATCTGTCTTCACGATCTTCATTGCTAAAAACATCTCTCCATAGTTGCAGTAGCAACAGGCAAAATCAAAATCAACTTCAGAAACCTATAAACTAAAGGAAATGACATATGTTTTCGCTAACATACGAGCAAGTTCTGCAAAATTTTGTAAATGAGTAAATTTTTTATCACTATGAACGTTATCAATATAGATTCTAATTGTTGCTCAAGAATATGCATTCTCCTGAACTAAAATTAGATGGGTAGAATTCCGATAACCTCATCAACTTTGACTTTAGTTAAACATTTAATAAATTTTCGAATTTTATTAATAAATTAAAATATAGCCTAAAGTTAATGACAACAAATTTGGTAACATGTTATATTGGGTCAAATTAAAAATCTGGTAAAAGTTAAAAATATGACACTATAATGGCGGATCCATATTATATTAGGTCAAATTTGATAAAGTTAACATGTTAAATTGGGTGATTGGGTAAAATTTGGTAACAAAAAAAGAAAAAATGGGTGATGAGTCCACCATTGCATTTAGGTTTAAGAGAAAATTTCTGTAATAAAACTAATTATATATTTTGTAATGAAAAAAAATCAAAATTAATACTGTGTAAGCGACATAGTATCCTTCCATGTAGGTCTGCCTCTGTTCACACATCATGGTCTTTTTGTTGGTGATCGTTGTAGTTGTCGTGGGTATTGTGGAGCCTGTTGAGGTTTTGGTGACGGAGGAAGACTATCTTTAACAATTACAAGTGGAACGTTCTTTTCTTAATAGTAGAGAAAACTCTTTTGTGTTTTTTTTTTGTGGTACAATGCAATCTTTTTCTATATGTAATTAGTTTTTTTTTTTGAAAAAAAATCTGAACCACGAATTTCTCTCTCCAACCCTTTTCTCTTCCATCCTCTTCCAGCCGCCAAACCCTAATTTTTTTATCTCTCTCCTCGGTGGTTGGCGCTCCTCGCTGCCGCCGGGGAGGCCTTTCTCCTCTTCGGTTCAATGTGCTTTGGATGGTGTGTCGGGTGGTGCTTCGGTGGCTCTGTGTGCGGATGTTTGAATCGAAGGAAGTGTGTAGCTTTTGGAAATTAATTCCTTCACTTTTTCGACCTCCGGTGGTAAATCCATGGCGCTCGGTGTGGGATCTCTCTAGATCTTGGTGTTGCCGCTGCGTTTTCTCTCATGGTGGTGCGGTTAGATGGATTCTCTTGGCGGTGCGTGGTGTGAGATCTTCGAGGACGGGTCTCGACGCCCTGCTATCAGATCAGTTTTTTTCCTCTCCTCCCTCAGTGTATCGAAGCCTGAGGCGAGCTCGGCGTCGTCCCTAGGTTAGCTCGCAGCGGCGGCGTTTCTTCAAGGCGTTGACTTTCCTGGTGGCTCAGCACGTGCTTCTGGTGGCAGCATGAGGCTCACTGTGCCAAACCGGTGTTCAGAGCTCGGTCTTCGTGCAGTGTTGCTCGGTTTAAACAGTTTTTTTGTCTCCGGTGGCTCCTTGTCTCGGCGTCATTGTGGATGTTTGCTCGTTTCTCTTTGTAGGATTAACTGTTTACGTTTGTGTGCTTTGGATTGAGGCTGCTTTTAGTTTTGTCTTGTGTCTTGTTCGCTTGGCTTTCAGAGGAGGTAATAAGGCTGTCTTTACTTGTTGTCGCTTGGCTATGTGCTAGCCGACGTCGGGAGGATCTTGGTAGAGTTAGTAGCGCTTCTTAGCTTCGACAGCTAGTGTAGTCCTGTTCTAGTGCTGGATCTAGGTTTGTTAGTTGTGCGCCAATTCTTAGATTTTGAGGGCTGTCTTAGATCGGGTCTTCTTGGATTCTTTGAGGGATAGCTCTTTTTCAGGCTGCCAAATGAAAAAGCTTCCGTTATGCTTTGTGGATGTTTCTTCGAGCCTTCTTCTAGCTTTCTCCTTTTGATCATATCTCGGTTCCATTTTTTCTTGGGTGGTTTCAAGCTCCTTATCGCTACTGTTTGATGCCAAATTGCTTTATTGCTACGGTTTCATCTTAGTACCGATTGTATTTTGCTTCCATGTTTTTTTACGTTTTTGCCATGGGACCAATCTGTTAGGTCAAACATTTTGTTTCACAATTTGTAACACCTAAAATTTTTATTTTTAATAAATATTTAACATTTAGCAAAAAAAAGAAAAAGTTTTTCTTATGTTCTTGTTACGTTTTTTACTGTGTTAAGTAACCACAATTTTGAGTGCTTATACAAATAATAGACCACTTGTGAAGAGCATATGTTAAAGTCAGTTGTACGTTGAATGTGAAGCATAAAGGGGGCACTAACCACTTTAATTTCACAAGTCCAAAATAATCAATATCATAGGACCTGAGTGCCGTACAGACAAGAGTAACAAACAAAAAAAAAATCAATTTTCAACACTTATATTCACTTATGTTCTTGAGATAGTCCTTGAGTATTGAATTAAAATCTGCCTTACCTTCACTGGTGGGTTCGCCAATCTACAAGTCATCATCTCCTTTATGTTATTGCAATAGTAATCGATCTTATACTTTGTGTTAAACTTCAATCCATGACCTTTTTCTCACTACCATTGTTCCATAATTAGCTTTGATAACTCTAGACTTAGCTTACTCTGGGGTCTTATTCAATCATGGTTTTTAATAGAGTCTAAATCCATCCAAAATCTTTTGTTATTCAATAATTTATTTTGATTTCTCTATAAAAAGCCAATGTTATTGGTTCATGTATTTACAATCTCTTTATAGATTTTGAAATCCATTGTTATTCAATCAAAGTGTTGAATAAGTCAATTAAAATCTTTTGTTATTCAAGTTTAACAAATTCTTACAATTTATTTTATGTTGCTTTTTTTCTTTGATTTTTTTGCTTACGTATGTGCTTTTTAGGTTGTTTTTTTTCTTTGAAATTTTAAAATCCAAAATTTATTGAGAATTCTATTCCATTAGATTTTAAATGATATCATGTGATTTTCTAAATACACTGCTAAGTAATTTAAAATTTTAAACAACTCATATACAATATAGATTCTAAATGAATTATTTTTATAAAAAAAAATTCTGATCTACTCTAATCTAATGGTGTTGATTTCAACATATAGAACCAATACCACCCTCTCAGCTACATCAGGTGGTCTTTAATTGCAGTGAAATTGCTTTTGAGAAAATGAATTGATCACGCCACTAACTTGGCAATTAACGAGGCTTGCTAGGCACCCGGCACGAACGGTTGTGGAAATGTTGGGTTCCTAGTTATAAGTTTGCTGTGAATGCCCCTCTAACCTTTTGCATAATAGATGTTTAACTGCGTCTAACATATAAAAAACTTTCGAATCTTTGATGATCTAAATACTTATTTATGTAGTAATTTGTTGATGTGTCAGATTTACAGCGAATTTCAAATCGTTTTGCTTACGTGTCAGCTTCATTATGAGTTTTGGCTGCAAAAAAACTTTTTTACCATATTTTTTAATTTAGTGTAATTTTTTTTTATTGGTTCTTATCTGATGATGTGTTAAAATTAACTTAAAATATACCGCTATAAATTATTATGGTTTAATGCAATGTTTTCGGACCCAGACTGGACCGGATGGTTCGATCGGTTGAACCGTGACCCGGCAAGATTTTTGGTTTGGCTTTTGTTGAAAACCCATGATGTTATGAAACCGTTCAAACCTAAAAAAATTTGCTCAAACCCGGTGAACCGGCAAAAACCCGACTTAGACGGTTTGTAGTAATAGTGTTTTGTTTTTCTTTATTTTATTGATTAGTTTGTTATTTTTTCATCATTACACATTAGTAAAATTAAAATTTTCTGATAAAATTTTGATAGTTCAAAAAGAAAATAAATTGAATAAAAAAATATAGAATGAAATATATAATTATAGATGTAAAAAAATATAATTAATATGATTACTAAGTATTGTGTATATTTATTTAATATTTTATAGTAAAAAATAAAAAATATAGAGAAAAAGATATGTAATAATTAATTCGATTCAGTGACAGAAATTTTTAGAATAGCTCTTATTTTTTTAACACACAGCAGAAAAAGTGTAACTAAAATGATGAACTTTATTAAAAAAATAACAAACATATACACTTAGTTGACCCGTGGTTGATTCGGATTGATCCAGGTTATCCTAGTGATCCGAAAACCCGAAGAACTTTCCGAGTCATTGTTGGGGTGAAAACCGCACCCCGGTTTTCTCCGGTACAAACTGAGATCGGCGAACCGTAAGCCCGGTTTATGAAGGGATGTACCGAGAGAAGATGGGCCGAGCGAAGATGGGCCGAAGATAGCCCATTAGGCCGAGGTCGGTGGGAAACCTCTCAAAGGAATAGAAGGTTTCCTTGAGCTCGGCCGAAATAGGAAAGTTTCCTGAGGGAAAAAGGAAACTTTGGAGAGAAAAGGAAAGGAACCGAGAGAAAAGGAAATTCCTCTCGGTCCCATATCGTCTAAGGCGTGCTTGAAGACCGACTTATGAGATATATATAAAGGGAGACGAATCGACATCAGAGGACACAAGTTATTCCCAAGAAGACTTAAAGACCGAGAACTCGTTACGACAGCTTCTTAGTCGCATTAAGTCTTAGTTCGTTATTGCCTATTGAAATAACCGAACTCAGTTGTATTTCACTTGATTCAATCTAATAAAACCGAGCTTCCGATCTAAATTACTGTTTTGTCCCTTGTCGATATTCACATATCAACAATTGGCGCGCCAGGTAGGGGGCTTTAAACAGATATCTCAGATTTTTGATCGGACTTCGGAAAGATTGAATCAGCGATGGCAGACCAATCCAACGTTCACGAAGAAGAAAACCCTCTCAGGGGAAATAACATCAACGCCCAAACAGAGCAAACGGGAGGAACTCCTGGAGAAAACACCGGAACTGCCGCCGAGCAAACTCCCGCAGCCGTAACCGACCTGTTACTCCAAATGTTCACTGCTCAGTTCGAAGCCATCAACAAAAGGAGCGAGGAACGTTTCAGTCAGATGGCGGCACAGATCGCCGAACTCAGTCAGACACGAACTCCTCTCCGAGTTCGGAACATCATTGACGATCTCAATGCCGACGGAGATCCAACCAGAACTATGAGGTCTGCCGCGGTCGGGTCAGCATACCCACCAGCCCCGGATTCAAGCCGAGACGCCGAGTTTGAAGCGATGAAAGCACAGCTTCGCGATATCACCTCAAAAATACATCAAGCCACAAGCGCGGCCCCGGAGATCGAGCGCGTCATTCAGGAAACACAGAAGACTCCTTTCACATCGCGCATCGCAGGGACGCCGGTCAAGCACATGGAGAAACTGAAGATGAAAATCTACGAGGGCAACTCTGACCCTCGACACTTCCTGACATCGTTCGGCATCTGCATGAACCGATACCAGTTTAAGTCTGCCGAAGAAAGAGACGCGGTTCAGTGCCAACTATTTGTGGAAAGTCTGGGAGGAGTAGCTCTCGACTGGTTCTCACGGCTCGAAGCCAATTCAATCGACAGCTACAAAGAGTTAACGACAGCCTTCGTCAAGCACTTCTCCATGTTCATTGGACAGAATACCAAGAACTCCGAGCTCTGGCAAGTAGCTCAAGGACCAAGCGAGAGCCTTCGCGACTTCATCCAGCGCTTCAAGGCAATCGTCGCCAACTGCACGATTAGCGACGAAGCCGCTCTCTTATGCCTTCAGAAAGGAGCTCGGATAAAGACCAGTTTTCGAAGCGCGATTACGCATAACCCACCGCAGACGTTAGAAGATGCGTTACACCGAGCTAATACTTACATTGCTGAAGAAGAAGAAGAAGCTGCGTACGAGCAAAGTCACTCAACAAAACAACCCGAACGTCTGAAACCCGCGACTAACGAGCCGCAGTCGGGATACGGTCGAGGATATGAGAACCGCAAGAAACTCTATGCTAACGCAATCCAACAACCAAGCAAGCAGTGGAATAATAAATGGGTCCGCGGTGAAGAAGACCAAGACGAGTCGTTATTCTGCGAATTCCATAACCGTAGGGGCCATAGCACCAAAGAATGCAGGAATTTGCGAGAATATCTACTCGGCCTGTATCGCAAGGAGCCGATCTCGGTCGACGAACTCCGACGCTCAAATACGCCTAAGAGCGGTGGGCAACTCTCGATGCCTCGACCGAACAACGAACATCTCGCCAAAGATCCACCAACTCCACCGGCTTTACCGACACTACCACCACCGCCACCGAATCCGCCTGCTTTGCCCGAGCAACAGAAACGGAATCGCGATGACCGAGCTCCGGAGAATCATGCTCCTAAGGCGCGAGAACGTGTCAACATGATAATGGGGGCCATCGAAGCTTGCAGTTATTCCGTTCGAGCCATCAAGGAATACAGCAAACAAGCCGCTAGCACACCGAAAACCCCGCAGGATCCGCCGAAGGGAACGCCCTTGGTCTTTACCGAGGCTGACACGATCGGAATTCACTAGCCGCATAATGACGCTCTCGTTGTCGATCTACTCCTCGACGATGTCGAAGTTAGCCGCATTCTGATCGATACTGGCAGTTCGGTCAACGTTATCTTCAAGGAAGCACTTGACCAGCTCGAGTTGGCGTCAGATAGGATTGATCCGTTCATCGAGCCACTTACCGGATTTAATGGAGAACGTTGTATGACGATCGGCACTGTCAAAATCCCAATCTACGTCGGCGGAATCGCAAAGATGATCCAGTTCCTTATCCTCGACAAACCGGCAACGGACAAGCCGAAGCCACGAACAAGACCATCATTGACGGACTGAAGAAACGACTCGATATCGCTAAGGGAACGTGGGCAGACGAACTCGACGGCGTCCTGTGGTCCCACCGAACGACACCGCGACGTTCAACCGGTCAGTCACCTTTCTTCCTTGCGTATGGCGCAGAAGCTATGTGTCCAGCCGAACTTAACGTCCCAAGCATTCGCCGAACTATGCTTACCCAGCAACCCGAGGCGAACAACAATATGATGATCGACGCACTTGACTTAGTCGAAGAACATCGCGAACGAGCACTACTCCGGATACAGAATTACCAACAACTTGCAGCTCGTTACTACAATAAAAAAGTTAAGGGCCGTCACTTCGAAGACGGCGACCTCGTACTTCGTAAAATCTATCAAAACACCGAAGAGAAGAACGCAGGAAAACTTGGCGCGAACTGGGAAGGACCATATCAGATTATGAAGGTCGTTAAGCCCGGCGTTTATCAACTCATGAAGTTAGATGGAACTCTGATCCCGCGATCTTGGAACTCGATGCATCTCAAACGATACTACTACTAGTTCGTTTCGAAGCGCCAAAAAAAACAAAAAAAAAAAAAAAAAAAAAAAGCCTCCGAACTACTTAGTCGGAGCGAAAACCCCTTTTGTACTTAGAACTACGAATGGCTTGATCCCTTTAAAGGGTACGTAGGCAGCTCGTTACCGAGTCCAGCTATAACATCAATAAAATTTTATTGTCAAGATATGACAAAGTGTTAGTTCGAAATCACAAGGGACCGAACTCCTTGTCTTTACATCGACTTCCTGGCCAGTTGTTCGATAGCATTCCACATGAATGCAAACTTAAAAGCCGAGATCCGTCTCGCGAGCACCCACATGGTGTCGTGGTTAAGCCACATATCAAAAGCTGGGCCCAGTCCCGCAGTTAAATTTCTAAGTCACCAAGAACAATAAGCCGAGCACATCTCGCGTACTTAGGTTCGACTTAGAAAAACCTTGAATTCGTTTCGTGCGTTTACAAGAGTTCGAATCTAATTCACTCTTCCAGTACGAAACGATTCACTTGGGTTCCCCAGGCCGAGCTCATACGCTCGCACGATAAGCCGAACTCCTCAGATTCGCACCGTAAGCCGAGTTCACAACACTCGCAAAACGTAAGCAGAATTATCGCAATTCGCTATCAAAAGATAATAATCACGTTCGAATATCTACTATATACCGATCTAATACTTAAGCATTAATCGCAAATCTTAACGACGACATAAAGTTAAATCGAAGGTTAGATGCCGATCTACTACTTGAAAGATTTTTCTAACTTTTAAAGACAAGGAAGGAAGGAAAAACGAACGCATAAAATAAAAAGCCCCGAGAGGCAAATAGAGTCAGAACCCACCAAGGGCTCGGAATTAGAAAAAGAAACCCATGCAAGGGCAGTTAAGTTCGAAGAGTAAAAGAAAAATAGGAAGAGATTAGATGGTCTTCGAGGCAGCAGCGTTGAGTATGTCCTCGTTTGAGCCGAACTGCTCACCCCTCGCAGGATCTTGCGCGCTCTGGGTCACATTTGCGACCGGAATGTCATCTTCCTCTACGAACGGAGACATCTTCTTGTCCTCCTCAGTGAGCACGCAAGCATCGATCGCCTTGAAGTCCTCCAGCGCCTTGGCATGCCTTGCTTCAATATCCGCAACCATTTCTGGCGGGACCTCGTACAGACCCTTTCTCCCCAACTGCTTGATGAAACCGAGGACCCCGGTGAGCTGGTTGTAGACCAGGTACGGCTTCCGAGCCCTGTCAGCATCGTCCAAACTCCGAATGACTTTCTCAAGGCGTTCGCAAGCTGTTGCGTGAACGCTCCTAGCTCGATTCTTCCAGTGCACCACCATGCCTTGTAGCCGCCCTTTGTCCTTCTCGAACTCTTTAGAGAGTAAAATCTGGGCCTCGGTGAGCTCGTCTTTCACCGCCTTCAGCTCTGCACTCTCCTTTTTCAGCAAGTCAACTTGAGAGTGCAGAGTTTCGTTGATTTGGAGCTCAGTGGCGAGACGCTCCTCTGCTTTGGCTATCCTTTCTTCGAGCTCGGAGACCCTTACTTGTTCGTCGAACAGGGCTACTTCATATGCAGCGACCAAGTTATTGGTCTGACTGGCGAGCTGCACAGTTGAAACAGGAATTAGAACTCATACTTGGAAGAATATCTAAGTCTGTAAAGGGTAAGTAAAATTACCACAGCAGTCGTGTGAGCGATTCCCTTGTACATGTTGGGAAACCGGAGCTCGGGAACCGAGGGAAGACTAGGTACCTCCGAGGAGATCTTATGATAGAGCTCGGCGCAGGCATCTACGTTCTCCTCAAAAGGAGTCTCCTCGTCGTAGTCAAAACAAACTCGGACTCTCTTAGCCGGCCCGTGCTCTTGAGAGCCCTCGACATGGTCCCTGGTTTGCCTTTTTCGGGAGTGTGAAGCTTCAGCTCGATCTTGCGAGAGCGCGAGGCCCGACGCTACAGCTGCCGGTGGATCGAGCTCGGCGGGAGTATCTTGCACCGGAGAAGAGTCCTCTGCTTTCTTACTCTTCTTCGAAGACTTCTTCTTCTTCGTCTTCCTCTGATCAACCTGATCAGGTGAGCCCGCAGCAGGTGGCAACTCTTCTGGCTGCACTTCGTTCTGTTCAGCAGCAAGGACTGGGGTCGGCTCAGCCACCTCCGTTTCCTCTTCATCAAAGAGAGTTGGGATTTCGTCAATGGAAAGCATCCTGGCAGCTCGGGAGCGTTGAGTTCGCGACTTCAGTGATTGGCGTTTGGGAGCGGTTCGAGGCTTGCTAGCTCGAGTTCTCGGCTTGCGTGGTTTTGGTTCTCGAACGGAGCCTGAAATGAAAATGTGTTTAAGGAGGAGTTCAGAGTAAATTCAGAATAAAGTGAGTAAAGATAGACTTCGATGAACATACCCGCTTTCTTAGCTCGGCGTTGTAGGATTTCTTCCCAAACCTCCGGCCAACGACGTTTACCGGCTTCGCTGAATGCTTCTTCGAACTCAGAGGTGAGTCCGGAGTTGAGAAGGAGACTCGGAAGATGACGACCTACGAAAATAAGACGAAGTCGAGTTAGCAAGCAGTAAAAGTCAAAAGTTATCTAAGTGTGAAATCATCTAATCTACCAATCGGAATCTTCTAATTCGACTGAATTGCGATGTCAGAATTGCTGACGGTGAGATCGTTCATTTCAATATAGAAGTACTGGGACTCCCAATCGTTGAATTTACTGGGCTTAGGTCCCATAACTAAATTCTTCTTCGGCTTGGCATTGGCGGCGAAGAACCACTCATTGGACTTATGGATATTGACCGAGAAGAGGTCTTCGAAAATTCGACTCGATGGTACTTCGCCAAGCTCGTCGCATAAGGAAACGAACCCAACGTATTTCGTTATTGAGGCTGGCATCACCGGTGTGAGAGCTACGCCGCACCGATTGCAGTATCCCAGTAGGCGAGAGGGAATGGGGAAAGAAAGCCCGCACTGAGTGAAGTACGTCAGGTAGACGCAAAGGAAGCCTTCGGGAGCGTCCCACGGCCGATCTCTAGCCTCCGGAATGATGAAAATAATCTTGTCCGCAAGCCCGTTTGCCTCGAGCACGGCTCGAACGACACCAGGAGAAAGGGAACAAGAGGGCACGTTGTTGGGACGAACTACTTTCCGCCTCGGAAGTGGTGGCGAAGCATGAATAACCGCCTCAATGTTGTCGACTTCAGTATCAACAACGTTCTCCCCCTGAAATTCTTCCTCGATCTCCTCGATCTCGGGGGTGTTAGCATCAACGTTCGGTCCAGCCCGAGCCTCCGTTTTGCGAGCCTCTACAGTCAGATCTTCGGTAGCTTCAATTCTGACTCTAGCACGGCTGCTGCTAGCTTCTGCAGATCTAGAGTTCTTACGAACTAATTGGGGAAGATTGCTTTCGTCCAGTGATGAACTTGACTGCTGAGGGTTTGAAGAAGAGGAGCTCGGCTCCGAGGACTCACGGTGGTCTTCCGGAAGAATTTTATTCGAGGAAGAATTAATCGAAGAGCTGGAAGACATTTTAGGGTTTGGGAAAGAAGATTTGAAGGAAATAAAGAACAGTTTGAAGATCAACCGGAAAGTTTGAAGGTTGATCGGAAAAATCAAGAGTTCGCGGCGGCGAGAGTTGAAGAAACGAGAGAAAACGAAGAACAAAAACTAGAGAGAGAAATGAAATCTAGAGAGAAGGGAGAGCGGCGTACCTTATATATGCTTGAGGCGAGAATAATGAATGCGAGAAGAAGAGTTGCCCTTTATACACAGTGGGAATCGTGGGTTCCTCGATTTTCGCGAAAAATCCCGTAATTCACGCGCCTCATTGAAGATAGGCGCGAAACGTCCGGAAATGCGAAACGACAACAGTTACCGAGCTCAGTTTGTGATCCAATAACCGAAGAATTGAGTTCAACTGAAAGTCACCTCCTTTCACCGAACTGAGGGGGGGGCTAACTGTTGGAGGTGAAAACCGCACCCCGGTTTTCTCCGATACAAACTGAGATCGGCGAACCGTAAGCCCGGTTTACGAAGGGATGTACCGAGAGAAGATGGGCCGAGCGAAGATGGGCCGAAGATAGCCCATTAGGCCGAGGTCGGTGGGAAACCTCTCAAAGGAATAGAAGGTTTCCTTGAGCTCGGCCGAAATAGGAAAGTTTCCTGAGGGAAAAAGGAAACTTTGGAGAGAAAAGGAAAGGAACCGAGAGAAAAGGAAATTCCTCTCGGTCCCATATCGTCTAAGGCGTGCTTGAAGACCGACTTATGAGATATATATAAAGGGAGACGAATCGACATCAGAGGACACAAGTTATTCCCAAGAAGACTTAAAGACCGAGAACTCGTTACGACAGCTTCTTAGTCGCATTAAGTCTTAGTTCGTTATTGCCTATTGAAATAACCGAACTCAGTTGTATTTCACTTGATTCAATCTAATAAAACCGAGCTTCCGATCTAAATTACTGTTTTGTCCCTTGTCGATATTCACATATCAACAGTCATTGTCCGGGTTAGGTTTAAAAACATTGGCTTAATGCTTCATTACACTATCAATCAAACTGTTTTTCAAATTTAATAAAACCAATATTTAGTAAAACCTAACAAACCCTAATAACATTCGTTATTTACAAAATGAAGAAATATAATGCTTAAGCTCTATCATATGGAACAAATTGAGCACCAAATATAACACCAAATTACTCTAGGGAACTCGGAGGTGAATATCATATGAACCTAGCTAACGCATCATATGAACCTATACACACCGGTCTCTATGAACCTATACACCTTCCGGTCTCAAATTCACTCGCCAAGGTCAAGTATCCTCACCTTATCTTTTGTTCTGTATGGCCAAGTATCCTTAATTCTGGATTGAATCGGTGATGGTTCATCACTATATTTTCGTTTTGTTTGTTCCTTATAGTATTAAATGGATTTGGTTCATGTTATTTATGAAAATATTTTATGTTATCATTTTGTTTTTGATTGTACCTCTTGGGTTACAAGTTTTGCTTTTGATCGTTGTAAAGATATTGAGACCGATTTCCAAGCTGAAACAGAAAAAAGTGTTTTTTTGTGTGATTATTATTTGATCTTTTTTAAAATTTTGTTTGTGCTTTACGATATATCCTATTTTACACTAGCTGTAGTTTTTTTTTCACTTGTTTACTTGTGCGGTAAGCTTGGTTTTACTTGAGCAACTTAGGCGTCTAGCCGAGAATCCAGCTCTAATTCTAGAGATGCAAATAAATTATTGTTTCCATAGTCGTGATTTTTCTTTTAGTACTGTCTACTAACTTCTATAAACCATTAATCTATATGTTTAGGTCATTTTATGGCCTAAAAGTTACTGATTGACTGACCATTTTGTGTGTAGAATATGGTTCAATTCATCTGACAAAAGAACTTAGTGGAGACGATAAGATATCACACGATGAGAAACAAAGATGTGATGGCCTTGATCTCAAGGACAGTTTGCTTCGCAACTCAGAAGCCGTATCAGTTCTTTAAAGTTAGATTTTTCATAGAAAAATAATAAATGAAAGCTACAAATAGAAACTCTACTCTGCTGGTGGAATGTTCACTACAAATTTATAAGTGGTCTTACCCTACTATAAGGCCAAAACATACTATGTTCATTGAGCCAACCATAATTACAATAATGGTAGTTAATCGTGAACGTCATCGTCTCTGCCATCTAACGTTCTCATTGAATCCTCTGCTATGAACACCACCTCCACTTCAAACATCTTGGTTCCTTTCTCCTTTTAACTAAGGAGTGTTCATCTGCTTTCTCTTCTTCATGTTCCTGCAGTTTTTGAAAAAAATAGAGTATTAATCAATGTTTGTTCATCTTGTATACTTCGTGTTACAGCGTATGTGTCTCTCTATCTACATGTCTCTAAAGATAAACTTTTTGTGTTTAAAAGTGGTTTAGTTTACCGACTTTTTATCTGTCCAAAATATGTACTTTAAGAGAGGAAAAATAAGGGATGACATTTATGCGGAAGATAGTGCGATCAAAGAGTATGCAATCCTCTTTGAAGAGACAACATATAATGAATTTAAGACATGAGGACGTCAGAAGATGATGAAGACGCCTCTCGAGGGATTACAATTTAATCTTTTTATCTTTTGGCTCAAATCACATATTTCATTTCTTAATATATTTGGTAGCTCATGGTTTTTTGTTTTTTAGTGTATTCTGCATGATGATGGAATCGAATGAGAAGGAAATTTCTTGGTCTAAAGCAGTCTAGTGTTGATGTTGTTACCGCTCATTGCAAACTTGATTCTTTGTTTCTAAACTTCATTAAAGCACACATAAGGAACCAATCACATCTTTCTTATAGGATTCTCTTTGAATTGTTTCATGGAGATTGTACTGAATATAATCCTTTCATTTATGGTTTTTCTTAAATTTGGATAAAATATTACATTTGATGGCTTTGATAAGGCTGTCAACCATGTAAAAAGTATATATTATATGTTAATAAATATTCCAAAAATACACAAGATAAATACTGAATATTATTTTTGCACAGATTTATAATAAAAGTAAATGTTGATGATCAATTGTGGCAAAAAAATCTAAATTTTACATAAATTTTTCAAAATTTCAGTTACATTTTATATATGCTATGGAGCTCATACTTTCTAACTATGAAAATTCAGTGTTTCTAATAATTTCTATTTATTGCATGATCCACATGATAGCAAAAAACAAAAAAACTCGACAAATCATTCACAGAGAACAAATAAATTCTTTTTGTTTTTATTATATAAAGAGAAACTGTGGATAAAATTATGGATTGAGTTTCATAAAAAAATTAATAAAAAAATATACATTGAAAAACATTGATAATATATTTAAACAAAATAATTGGCTTATGTTGCCAATATTTGTTTTGAGAAAATTTTCAATGCGATGAATCTTTGATTCTGTCAATCTCCAACTCAACGGAGATAATGAAAATATTGAAACACCAACATTAAAACACTGTCATTTTTTCTATCTCTCTTTTTTTCTATATGGTTTTTTAAAATACTTACCAACATAACCTATGAAACAACAAAGAATCACAATCGATCTGCAAGATATGTGTGTGGACTCTCAGGGTTATGATGGAGAAAATTTATAAAATTCATATCAATACGTTTGTATTTGAAAGTGTTAATGAGATGCCATATAATAGATATAGTGGAAAATTACTGGTTCACTCAAATTAGACTTTATCGATTGATTACATATATCATTTGTGAATAATTATCTTTTTTTAAAAAAAAATCATTCAGATTTCTAATATAGTATAAATAAATAAAAATGATAAAATACAATAAATATATAATAAATAAATTATTTTTAAATTCTAACATTTGATTTACTAAGCATTTGTAGTCCGCACATGGTACGGACACATGATCTTTATTGCTAGTTACAAAATATTGACATTGCAGATAATGAGACTCACCCAAAATCCCAAGATCAAATACCCAAATCACAGCAAGAACCCAATAAAACTCCCCTACGGATGTCATTGTTTAAAGTCCAAACATCATTCAAACTCCCATATCCAAGGCAAAGACCAAACAACACTGGTTCGGTTGTAAATCATAACCAATGTATACAAGTGGTTTTGAATATGATCTCTGTTATTTTTTTGTATCCAACAGAGAAAACAAGTGGGAGTATTTTACCTCTCAATATCTACTTTTCCTTCACTCTCTATCATTATCATCTCCCCTAAACCCTTCACTCTCAAGTCTCAACCAATCAGACCCTTAAATCGCAATCTATCTTTAATTTTTCTTTTCAATTTTTCTTTCTAATCTCAAAACAAAGAAGCACAAGTTGTAAAAAATATTTTTGTTGTTGTTGTTGTTATAAATAAATTTTATTTTTAATTCTAAAAAAGTATTTGCATTGTGATACAATGTTATTCGAAACACCAAAGAGATTTCTCTTGTTCTTAGAAAAGAACGATCCTCTTATTATCTGAAATCTAAAACTAGGTCTCTGTTTCCATGAGAAACGTCCAAAACCTCAACAGCCTCTTCGTCAAAAACCAAAACCACCACAACGACCACCTCTAAAATGACCACCAACGAAAAGACTACGACCACTTTTTTTTTGAATCTAATGTTAAATTATATTCAAAGAAAAAAAGACTTTTTACAACTTTAGTCCAAACATTTCAATAACTAGAGCTTTGTTTTTTAAAAAAATTCTTCAAGTATGGGTTTGTTTTGTGTCAAACCAAACTTGCATTACATCTTCATACTTCAGCACGCCACTGTTCCTGAGAGAACAGAGTTGATTTCTGATATTTTTGTCGATAATTTTGCTAAGCCGATATGATGGGGAAGGCTTTCCACCATGTTTGCGTTCATTTCTCTCCCTCCAGAGAGTGTGGACCGCAGCTTGGAATGAATATTGAAACAGATAGGTTGTTGTCTTGTCAAATGGAGGATTAAACAGTAGCGCCATAATCCTCTCCCAATCAGATACAAATCGATGCTTCAGCAAACCTTTCGCCAGCTGTTCCCAGACCTTCATCGAGTAAGAGCAAGAGAAGAAAAGGTGGTTCTTTGTCTCTATTGGTTCGTTACAGAGCACACACCCTGTATTGGCATTTATGTTCCATGTGGTGATCCTTTCTCAAGTGGCTAACCGATTTTGAAAAGCAAGCCAAGACATGAATGTGTACTTAGGAGTGGATTGTGAGAACCAAACTCCTTTGTACCAATTTACGCTGGGCTTTGCAGTTCGGATTTGATACCAAGTATCCCTAGTGACGAACTTTGCTTTGTAATTTCCATCTCTTGCTTTCCACTTTGCTACATCCTCATCGTCAGTCCCACTCTGTCTCAGTTTGTGTATCTCCAGCTCGATATCATTGAGTGTCTGTTGGCGATGTCACCTTCTTCGAACTGTTGCCAGGACCTCTCCAACCTTGGCAGGCTTTTGAATCCCCAGGTCTAGGTGTCCACGCTCCCCAACAATTTCCTCCAAGCATCCTAAGTCACTCCATGAGTCGAACCAAAACGAGGTATTGTGCCCATTGTGAACTTCTACTTTGTGAAACTGCTTCGCCATATCCCTGTACTTAGCAGCTTTTTCCACATCCAAGAGCCTCGATTAGTAGTGTCACTAACCAACCAAAAGGAACCAGTCCGAATCAGTTGCCTTTGTACCCAGTTTACCCATAGAGAGTTCTTAGCTGAGAGAATTTGCCATATCAATTTCAAGCAACACACTCTGTTGGCTTCCTCTATTGATCTTAATCCAAGACCTCCTTCTTCTTTGAGGGAACAGACATCTCTCCAAGCAACCTTTGCTTTCCTTGGATTTAAAGCAGGACCAGACCACAAAAATGCAGAGCACAGCTTATCAATTTCCTGAATACACACCTTTGGTAACCTGAAAGCAGCAATCCAGAAATTGGTAATACTAAATATCACCGATCGAAAGACTTGGAGTCTTCGATTAATCCGTAAAACGAGAAACGCTGTTATCAATCTTTTTTTCATCAGAATCCTCGCTAGAATCATCACTGCTAGAATCATAACTAGTGGTCTCCTTTTTGTGGGCAGGTTCCTCATCAGACGTACTGCTCTCTGCCTCGGCTTTTACAGAGCCAGTTTTAACAGCTGCAGCAGCAACTTTATTGTTTGTACCACTCGATGAGATCAACAAATCCATCTTTTCTTCTACCCGCTGCATAGAAGCAGCCAATCTTTGTATTACCATCCTTCAATCTCTCGCGTCTCCTTTCTTCTTTCAAAAGTAAGCGTCCGAAAGTATATCGTAGAATTTAGTTTGTCACATTCTATTATCTGCGATTATACGAATATAAGTTTTTGTATACTGGGATTCATTATCTCATCTAACCGCCACACTGCGGGAGATATTTTCAATTAAGGAAAGAGATCATCTCGCCTCCACTTCTCGTTTTTCATTAACCCGCTTTTATAAATCGTTTTTTCTGTGTTTCAAATCGTTTTCTTACATTGCAATATTTGTCTCCTCTAAATCTACTTCCTACAGTCTTCGGCTTCTTAACAGTAGGAGCTGCTTCACCATTGTTAGTGGATTTGTTGTCCATGGAAAAGATGAGAAGAGCGGCTCTAGGGTTAAAGAGAGATAGTAAAGAGAGACAGAAACCCAAGACAGCTGCTTAGGCTAATACAGGATAATTCCTTTGCTATAGAAATAATCTCAATAAATCTAGGGTTTTACTTTTTTTTTTTTTAATCGTAATCTAGGGTTTTGCTTTTATATTTTCTATTCTCTCCTATAAACAATAAAACAAAAAACGATCATGAATGGTGAGAATCAATGTTATGTCATTCTGTTTGAATCAAATTTGGATACTTATAGAAACAGCAATGACAAACTTCTTTTAACAAGATCTCAGTAATCAACATATAGAAAAACCCAACACTTTTAACTTGAGCATCTTGTAGTTATTGAACATGACTCCGAGATGTTTACAATGCTACTTCCGTGAGACCTACTAAAGAGGTGGAGAAAGGTATCAGCTTCTGCACAAAATCCCAAAACAGATCGTTATAAATATAATTACATGCAGGTTTTGTAATGTCACTTAGCAATGTCAGGTTTTGGCTCATTCTTTTCTCTTTGACTCGATCCATTTTATGGTGTCAACAAGTCCCAACTAACAGTTATCCTCCATCAAAATTTGGCTTCTCGAATAGCCCACTTAGTGAAGAGATGGATAAACGAGAGAGGGTTAGATCAAAGTTGGGAAACTCAACAACTCACACGTCTAGTTACGTGTATTCTTACACCTCACGGTAAATCAAGTACTTCTAGAGAGATGCATGATGGCATCAATACCCTAAACAAAGATCAATCTTTGAGGAAATCATAGAAATGCTTCAACATATAATGAATGAGCTAGGTAAACGTAACTTCGTAGTCATGTGGTCCGAGTAAAAACCCCTTACGAGACAAGATTCTCTCAGAACAAAATGTGAACTTGATAAATATATATATAAATATAAATATATATATATATATATATATTGTAGTATGATAACAGCAAGTTTGAGATGAGGACGTACTCAGGAAGGACAAGCAATAATTATTAAGAGAAATATGGCCTAATTATATAATTAGTTAACTACTTATGTAACTTGCAATTTACATCTTTGTAATTAGGTCATCTATTGTGTATATAAAACGAAGCTTAACATGTAATGAATAAAAACTTTTTAACACCAAAATAGGTTTTTTGACATGGTATCAGAGAAATGTTAGCCTAGTATTTCTGTCGAAGTTTCTTTCAAGCTATAGAAAGCCACATTACTAGTTCTGATCAGTTTCAACTTTCAGTGATAACTCTCACTCATTCACTCTCGTACTTTTTCTAGATTCGTAGAGGTTTGTTTTATTTTTCTTTTAGTTGACGTGTCTAATAGTGAGGACCTAGTGTTGACTGATGAGAGTGTTTTCTCCTTTTAGTCTTACACTTTGACGTTTCCTTCTACATTACAAATCCCCCCACACTTCTTTCTTTTACGAAAATGACTTTTAAAAGAGTTGCGTATTCATTTGATCTAAATCATTTCGATCTATATCAAGTCAAGAAAATAGTACATTTTTATGAGCACACATGCACATCTTGCTTCAGCTAGACCAAGACCAAGCTCGTGTTCAGGCATGTATTTGCCCAACTCAAATACTGAAATACTATAAGGACTTATTTTTACTGCTTCATCATACAAATATACAGAACATAACTGCTCGAACCATTTATCTTTAATCATCTCAAAATCAAATCAATCCTCAATTCTTGACTACCAAAACACTTGGGTTTGTGTTTATCAGTTTATGTTTTGACTTCGTACAGACATGGCTTTGGGATATATAGCAAGTAGTTTCTTTCCAATAATTCGTTCAGACATGGCTCATCATTCATCTGATGCAGTGCCTAAAACATCTTAATGCCTCAACACAATACCAATAAATAGACATGTTGCATTTTTTTGTTTGATATACCAAAAATAAAGATGAAAGGTACCATTTTTTTATTTATTAGATGATTGATATTCTTAGTATATAGAAAATAGCTTTGCACTAAACAAGATTCAGTGAAACCTAGGAACAAACATTTGGAAACAAGTCTGTGAATATCCCGAAGATGTCATGATACTACACTCGTCTAGTTTGAACATACTAATCTCATATTCGTCCTCATCAGATAAGTAAATAGAGTTTGGGAGATATCCGTTAAATTCATGAGGGGAAACGGAGAAACAAGTATCGGTAGCCATCACAAGCGCATTGTCTCCCCCAGACTGAACTTGTACCCATTTCTTCAATTCTTCATCCACCTTGTAAACCTTGAAACCAACCGTTTTGGTATAATAGTTTCTTTGTGATAACTCGCATCTTGTGATCCCAACATCATCGTGTATAACTTTGTAACTTTGAGAATAACTTTGAGGATTCACTGACCTAACTTTTATTTTATGAAAGATTATCTTCAAGGAGACGATCGACAATGTAACACTCAACTAAGGTTAAGTCTCTACAAGAGTCATTAGTGATGTTTTCATAGAGTGAAGGTCCATACCTGAAGATGTCAAAAGAGGAACTAATCCACCAAACAATCCCATTCGAATCCAAGGCGTAGGCTAGCCCTCTATGGATCATAATGTCACAGAATCGAGCCACTTGGTCTTTGATTCTAGACCAGATTACTCCGTTCCAGTACCTAAATCTTCCGGTCACAGCCGACTCCAAGAAGTCAAATTTTTCCCCTAAGTACCAATCTTTTGAACCCAAAAGCTTGTTTCTTCTTTAACCAGTTTTGAACAGCATTGGCTGGTTGAATCTGGAGAACTTTGAATTTGGAAAAATCGATATTTTCGCACCAATGACGCAAGGGGAGGCGAGAAAGAGGGTTGAGTAGAACGAAATGTACCATAAGTGAGTCCGGCTGTGTCGCATTTGATCAGCCACCCTTGGTTTGAGGAGGAGACTCGGAAAAAGGAGGTGTGAGATAGAACTTCCCTGCAGCAGCTTCTTGTGCTGTCATGCCCTTTATCTTCAATAACTCTCCATCTACTTCGGGATCTGTTATTTACACTCATCTTTTTCTTGTTTAGACTGGTGGATATAGTGACTAATGATTCCTACGGTAAGTTACACTGCATAAATAGTCTTTAAGAAAAAACATGGATACTCAGATTTTTGGAATAGCATAAAGAGATTCTTCTTCTCCTATTTATCAGGTCGGGTTTAACATGATGAAAGTGACCATAGGAAATGTTACAATCAAACAATGGGATCTTTGTGGTCAACCAAGATTTTGCAGCATGTGGGAACGTTATTGCCAGCGCTTTTTCTGTGATTGTGTAAGGATCTTAGACTCAAGTTTCTATTCTCTTTATATCCCCCACAGTTTTGTTCATGTATGTTGTTGATGCTGCAGATCCTGACAACCTAAGTGCCTCGAAAAGTGAAATCCATGATTTATTGAGCAAGACTTCGCTTAACGGTTTCCCTCTCCTGGTTCTTGGAAACAAAATTGACAAACCTGGAGCTCTGTCCAAAGAAGCCTTAACCGATTGTATAAGTTGTTTCTTTATCTGAACACTCCAAAAAGGCATCAATATTTAGCTCGAATCTGATTGTTTTTTTTTTAAAATTCCATTGTGATTTCAGGGGGCTTAACTCGCTTACAGATAGAGAAGTCTGCTGTTTCATGATATCCTGCAAGAACTCTACCAACATTGATCAGGTCATTGATTGGCTCGTAAGCATTTAAGAAATCAAAGAACTAAACGTCAGTCTTCTTGATCTTCTTAGTCCTCCTGTGTTGTCTGGTTGAAGACAATTTTTTGTGTGAAACAAGATTTGTGTCTATTTTCTTTTCGCTGCTGCTAGTCTGGTTTGTTCTGGCTAGGTCCAGTCTTTGTCTCTGTATATTAGATGTGGATTGTGTTTTGTTCTTAAGCATTTGCAATTTTGAAAACGCAAAAACACAAGTGGCTCACTTCTATAAACTTCCATAAATCTACGGCGCTCAGTAGAAAACTTTAAACTTAAACTCAAGGAAAGAGCAATAAGCTCTGTGTATGATCAAAGGCTTTATTTATTTCTCTTCAAACCAGTTTATGAATGGGTCACGAGAAACCTGTGATGCTACTAACAAAACAGATAAAACTGAAAAATGGAAAAAGGTTTTACATATTTGTCTGAATTAGGACACGTTACAAGCTGCAAACACTGCTACTAACCAATAAAAAGACTTTAGCGATTATATGACTCTTACGATGCAAGGTTAAAACTTGACATTGTGAGGCTTCACTATCTGCAAACATGAAGATATTTATATGTATTAAAAGTGATTTGCCTTCTGTTTTGTTGAGAAGAACTAATTAACTTACACAATCAAACGAGCTCTTAATCCTTACCGAGTTTGGCTACGCATCATAAACTTTAAAGCTTTCTTTGCCGCTTTTGCAAAAATGAAGGCAGCTTCAGCTTCGGCTTCTGCTTCCTCTGCAACTCTTGCCGCTTCTTCAGCTTTGGCGATTGCAAATTCTGCTTCCGCCACTGCTCTTGCAGCGGCTGCAGCATCTTCTTGTTCTGTCATGTCCGTTATGAGAGGGCGGCTTGGCAAAGGATTGTCATCAGCAACAGAAATGGAGGAGCGCCAAGATTTACAGGTGCTACGGAAATGGAGGAGTTCGAGGTCAGAATATAAACGGACGGCAATCATCAAGAGTACCTCATTCGGTAACATAGACCAATCAATCATTTTGTTCATTCTCTTTGTTTCACAATTTTTCACATAAGAAGTAAAACGCTATCATTCTTTATAGCTATGAATCGATGTGTTTGTTGATCTTGAGTCTTGACCTTTTAGAGAAACTAAATAAAACGTTGAATAGAGCAGCAATTCATAAAGTAATATATATTCAAAAAGAGATTTATGGAAGAATCTTATTATAAGGCATTTCTTTAAAATCAATGCAGAGCATTTGGCACTTAGTCAAAACTATGAAATGACATGAATTTTGTTCCATATCATAAAAGTATTTTAGATTTTATGTAAACACTCTGTCAGTCTTTCACTATCCTACTCTTGAAAAAAAAGTTATGATTTGCTATGTTGACTATTCTATTTTAACAAATATTTTAGAGGTGTTAAATTCAATGAATGTGAACAGAAGATTATAAAAGATATTATTTTTAATTAGTTGAATACAATATCTCATCCAGTTCTCTCTTTTTATTATTTTTTCCTTTTCGACCATATAAATCTTTATAGAAATGTATGTTGTGCATAAAAAAAAATCATACCTTATGTACCAAATAAAAAACAGTCGAAAAATAATCTTATTTTAAAATATCTTTAAAATTAATAATATTAATAAAAAGTCTTATCTTCAAAATATCTTCAAAACCCTAATATTTTTAGGATTCTTTGTGAATATTGTAATTTTTTACCCACTACAAAATTACCATTATTTGTTTGATTAATTTTATTTAATCTGTATGTAATACAATACTATTGTTGTTAGTTATATTTGTGATAAATTTCATTCTTAACTATGCTTCTTTTGTTTCACAATTTTAGTTATTTTTGCATATATTACATATATTACAAAAATTAGTAAAAGTTCTATATTATTTTTTATTAATATACACAATATTTTTCCTCTTTCTAATCACTATACTAAAACGACAAGGTTAAAATTAGTTTTTTTTTTATGGGGTTTTTGCTAAAAATAACTTAAAACTTAATTTTGAATACAAAAGTAGACCCCTAAAAACATATTTAGCAGATATAACCTACAGAGGTAGTGAAAAGACCATTTAATCCTGTATGAGTAAACAAAAAACGGATGTCCTAATTACCGTTTTCTCCCTGACGAAGTCTACTAAAGTAAAACTGAAGTCTACTAGTAGATTTCATTTTATCAAATGAAGTCTACTAAGTAATTAAATCTGTAAATTTAATTTAAAAATTTATAAAAATTATTTTGGTATGAAATTTACCATCATAAATTCCGTAATCGTAACCCAAATGCAAAAAAATTATTTTTTCACATTGGTAAATGGAAATGTATGTTTTTAAATTAAGTAGAAGTAAATTTATTATTTATGTTTTAAAAGTTGTAGACTTCGATATTGAAGTCTACTAAACCGTAAAAATTAACCTAACGGACATTTAACCGAGATTAAACCGGGAATAACTTCCCTTAACCAAGAGAAACTGCCCTTAACCTGGTAAAATAACCTAGACCCCGGAAAATTAGCAACTTTAACCGGAAAAAACTTACCCGAACCGTACGGAATTACCAGACTATATATACGAATTACAGATCCCGTTAAAAAAAAAAAACCGTCGAAAAGTTCGTGTAAAAAAAAAAAACTCGAAGGCGATTTCCGTTTCTCTGCTCCGGCGCCGTCGACATTAAGAACTGCCGCCGATAAACTCGTTCAGGCAAGTTTTCTTTCTCCAACCACACCCCATGCTTCCCTACTCCTCCGTATTCATCACCGTTCCGTTTTCTAAACCCCCATTTTCCAGATCTGAAATTAGGGTTTTTCTTTTTTGCAGATTTGCTTTCGCCGTTGGAGGTTAAAGTAATTTCCTGCCTCAAAACGGTTAGTAGATGTTGTTCCGAAGTTATATACTTAGCAATTCTTAAATTTCTTCTATCTTCCTGTAATTTTTGTTCCGTCGGGTTTGACTTAGGTTTTTTTACCAGATCTGGTTGTATTTTCTCGGCGCCAGCTGCATCTAATAAAGGCGGTAACACTCTAAACTTTGTAGATTGACTTCATATACAGTATTTATCATGTATTGATTGCTTCGGTTGGGTTCTGTAGACTTCATATGTAGTATTTATGATGTTTTGATTGCTTCATATACTGTTTTTTAAATGTTAAGGGTGCTTCGGTTGGCTTCAGTAGACTTCGCGACTCGGATTGTACTTAGAATGTGAAAGTAGACTTCATTTTGTGAAAGTAGACTTCATTTGTGAAAGTAGACTTCATTTAGTGAAAGTAAACTTCTTTTTGTGAAAGTATACTTCTTTTACTGAAAGTAGACTTCACATATTAGGAAAGTAGACTTCATTTTGGGAAAGTAGACTTCATTTTGGGAAAGTAGACTTCATTTTGATAAAGTAGACTTCATTTTGAAAATGTAGACTTCATTCGGGTATAGTTTCAAACCGTTACTAGTTTTTCTCATTAGAGCTTTGTTACCGTTGATGCAGGAATCTTTGTTAGATAATGGCCTCTGAATTCCCCAGAAGACTTTACACCAAAGGGTTTGAGCCAGTCCCGGATAAAAGCATCGGCTATTACGCTGATGATTATAGGCTGGTCCCTGCACTAAAGTCAGCTCTAGAGGAGGATGAATGGGAAAAGATTTACGAGTCACCGTTGGGTGTCTTTTTAAAGTTCCACGAGTTGGATTTTGGTTGGGCTTCTAGGCTGGTGCACCACATGCTGACCTTTCAGATAGTTTGCAAGCAGAGGTACGAGATATGGAGCCTCATTGGTACCACTCCAATTCGGTTTTCATTGCATGAGTTTGAGGAGATCACCGGATTCAACTGCGGGTACGTGGATGACTTGGCTTTAACTGATCTTGCGCTTGAAGATGACACGCGTGCATTTTGGGAGCTAATGGGGGTCGATGCCGAGTCGGGCCCAAGCACTACCGAAATTATCGAAGCCTGTTCCAACTGCTCATCATGGTCTCGTGATGATAGGCTGCAGTTGGGTTATCTTGGGATCTACGCTGGTTTGATAGTGGCAACGAGACCCGGCTCATCCACAAATGTCAACCATGCCAGACTAGTGATGGATCTCAAAGGTTTTAAGGAGTTTCCATGGGGAAGAATTGCTTTTCAGCATTTGATTAATTCTGTTAAGGAGAAAGATCTCAGCAAAAACATTCATATAGAAGGATTTGTGCAAGCTCTTCAAGTGTGGGTGTACTATGCTCTACCGGATTTTGCTGCTGAATTTGGCGAACCATTGCCAAATGTTACTGAAGAACCTCTTTTGCTGGCTTACAAAGGATCCAGAGGACGAAAGAACGTCAAAGCCAACATGCTAAAACAGGTACTGTATTAGTGTAGTAGACTTCTATGTAGTAATGAGTTTCCAATGTAGACTTCAGAAGTAGACTTCATGTGTAGACTTCTATATGTATAATTAATAGTGTTTGACATTCAGGGGTAGACTTCTGTGTTAGACTTCAGGAGTAGACTTCATTGTTAGACTTCAGGAGTAGACTTCATACGTAGTTTAGCGAGGCTTCATATGGCCCTAAATCCATTTAGTAATTGTGTTTTTCCAGGCTCGCATACAGTGCTGCGTGGCTAAGGACTTGGCGGATATGTTTCCCGTGTGGGATGATGACGAACAGGATCCAGATATTGTCAAGATTGTCAATGCATTCCATGACCCCAATTTCAAGTTCTCAAAAAACCATTGGCCTTTGGAAGGTGTTTTGGGTGCACACATCGTCAAGTCAGAAGCCGGAAAGAGGAGCCTTCCCTCAGATGAATCAAGTCGCAAGAGATCCCGCACAGCCTCTGCATCTGCCGCATCATTCATTGGTGATGAAGGGGTCGGAGTTGTCGCTACTATGAAAGCGCACTTCGACCAATGCTTCAAAACCTTTTCAACCAAGATGCTGAATGGTCTTGGTAGCTGTGAAAAGCAGATCAAACTTCTCACCGAGAAGGTTGAATCTGTAGAGCGTGCGGTAGAAGAGTTGACTACGGGGTCGGCGAAGCACACTGAGGAAGAGCCAACCCAGCAGCAGGGCACTGGATCCAAGAAGCATGAAGGGGTTAGTTCCAAAAACCCTCCGCCTATACAAAAACATTACATGCGAACAAGATCACACAAAGTTAGGAACACTTAATACTAATGTCATTTGAATTCGAACATGTTTACTACTGTTATGTACCATGTGAGATTATTTACTTATGTTTTCAAAACTTGTTGCTTACAATTTTCAGACTATGATAAAACATGTTACTAAATTATAGCATTGGTGTACTCATTTGTATATTCATGCATGTTTCTGACAATAAACTGCAGAGTAATTCAGAGAAAGATGATGCTCCGATGAAAGCTAATGTCAACGTTGGTGCGTGTGAGAGTGTTAACGCCCCCGGGGATGCAAAAGGAAAGAAGGCTGCCGTGAATGAAGAAGAGGCCCCAGAGCCTAGTATTTGTGAAATTGACCCGAAGACGTGTGATGTAGACTTCGACGCGGTTGCACTTGCCAAAAATGCCAAAGCCAGAGAAGCGGCTCAGCTAGTTGCCCGAGCAACGAGTGCCCGACACCGCCAGCTGGCTGCGACACAGAAGAGTCCCTTCTTAGGAAACAGCACCGCAAAGGCCATCATTCCATCGTCGGCATCTCACTCCGGCCGTGCCCGTGGATATGATCCTTTTGATCAAACCGGTGTCAGGGCGAAGCATACCACTCTAATGAACTTTATCAAATCAAACCCGTAAGTAGACTTCTATACGTATGTAAGTAGACTTCCTCTTAGTATTATTTCCTTTCTAACTCTTTCACTTGTACAATGCCTGGCCAAAACGCCCAAGAAACTCTTCGATCGATTGGTATTACATTCTCCGGACACCGACGAAATGGTTAGCTGATACGGTTAGTGTTTTACTTTCTCATAGTAGACTGCGTGGTTAGACTTCTTCCGTAGACTTATTCCGTAGACTTCTTCCGTAGACTTCTATAATAGACTTCGTTTGCAGACTTCACTCATTTCTTATTTTCCCCAATGTGCAGCACATGGAAGCTTACATCAACCTACTCAGGCTGCGATTATCCAAGCATCCGGAGTGGTTTGTATCCAACCGGATTTGCTTCCTGAACTCCATGTTTGCTACTGTTTGGAGGCGTGACTACGAAGAGTTCAAAAAATCCGAGCCGAATGCAGATGGGTCTGGCAAACTTCTGCCGCCTGGAGCATATTCGTACTACACTGGCGAATTACCTATCTACTGCCAGACTAAGAAGACGTGGGCATATGATGTGGACTCGTTGTACTCCATGTTGCACATTAGGGAGGACCATTGGGTAGCAATATGGGTCTCATTTGTGACCAAGCATATCACGGTTTGGGATAGCCATGCGAGAACCAAACATGCATCTGACGAACAAATTGCTGAAGCTGTGGAGCCTCTTGCGGTTATGATACCCTACCTTCTTCAGACCTGTGCACCTGACGATGACAAGTGGAGATTCCCCTACACGCCGTTCACCCATTCGCGAGTACCAGGTACGGAGATACCTCAAAACATTCAGAGTGGTGATTGCAGAGTGTACTGCCTGAAGTACATCGAGTGTCATGCATTGGATTTGCCATTTCCTCCGGAACTCTGCGATAAAAACATGCGAAAAATCAGGGAGAAAATGGCTGCAGAGATATATGACGAAACAGGATGTAAGGGCCATGATAAGCTAGATGCAACCGGGCTGGATGTTTATGATAGGCAAGCTTAGTGTTTCCGTTCTTAAAACTAACTTTGATTTTTATGGCAACTTTTGGGCTACTTGCATAAATGACCTTCAATGTGCTTGGAGGTCATTTTAGCAATTGGTAGATGATAGGTGTGGAAGTTTTTTGGCCACCTATCTCATAATTAACTTGCCAAATATGTTGTATTTTCGTTTAGGATATTGTACTCAAACTGAAGTCTACGACTGAAGTCTTTGACTGAAGTCTACTAAGTTGTAATTGTATCTGTACTGAAGTCTACTAAGTCTATTAACATGTTAGTATTTCTAATTTTCGATTTCACCCTTACAACTGATTAAGTTCTGTAATTTTCGAGTATACCAGAAAGTGTAGACGGAAAAAGTGTATACGGAAAAAGTGTACACCGATAGTGTACAAGGAAAAAGTTTTATTAAAATAAGAATTATAAGTCTACAAAAGAAGTCTACAAACGAAGTCTACCATAGTCATGTAAACATATAAGTAAACCCAAAAAACATAAAACATGGAGTGAACTAATTTCACTGCGGCCATTCATTTGCAAATCCAGGAATTGTTTTCCAGAATAAGGCACATTCCAACTTCCAGAAGCAAGGACTGCAGAGTTTGTCACCATATGAGTCCACGAGGCGTTCATCATCCATCCAGTGCTGGTTTGGCAGATTCATACAAGCACAATTCCTTGATTGTGCCTTATCAAAAACATGGAAGACCGGTTCGTGAAATGCGTCAGGCTTCTTATATGTGGTCGGACACCTGTTTATGTGCTGCATAGTCTTCTACATCTTCGTTGCCTTTGCCGGAACTATACCACGAATGTGGTTAAATACATCATGGCTACCATCCATGGTTAAAGCGAACATAACCATGGAGTAAGTTGCCATGAGGCATCCTCCATTTGATGACACCTTTATTAAGTTAAATCCTTCTTGGATGCTATCTTCATAGAAGATTAGAGAAACGGCTCGTAGGTATTGCGCTGTAGGATTTCCACACTCCAAACAGCGCCAAAAGAAAGCGTCAACCCTCCCATGTTGATCCCAGACCCATGGAATCGTCAAAGTTATTAGATCAACGGCTCTTAAAAAACCCACTTCATTAGAAATCTCATTTAGATGTTTGGAGGAGACCCTTGCTCTACAGAGCCCACCGTAGGAACGAGAAGTGATTTTTAAGAGGATATCCCACAAAATGTCGGAAGGGAGAAAGTTAAAGTTTAAGGGGTTCGACATCTTCAAATGGGTCTGGAATGAGCCTATAATTCGTCTAAACCCGAGAATTTATAAGCAGAAATACAGAACACAAACAGGTACAACGGTTATACGCACTGTTAAAGTCGTTAGAACAGTTACATATATGAAGTCGTTTCAAACATAACCGTTGTACCAAAATATCACATACATAGTAGACTTCGGAAGTAGACTTCATCAATAGACTTTGCAAGTTGACTTCCAAAGCAGACTTCTTTGGGAACAATAGATGCTTTGTCTTCCTATTCCGAAGCCTTCTTGTTATTTTCCTGGTGAATCTTCGACGGCTAAGTATATTAAATAAAAATTGCAACATTGTTATTCGAGTTTAGCTCAACTTACACAATTCGGTAGGGTATGACCAGGTTACTTGCATTGGGAGCAGCTGTATACTTTGTGCAGCTTCCTTGGCTTCTGGCTTTTCCTCCTAGCAATTTCTAGCCATGATTGCCACCGAGACTTCTTCCGTCTGCCTGGTGCACGGCGAATGTCTGGTGGCAGACATATTGAAGTTGGGCCTCCTTGGACCTCTGAAATTTGGGGATATATGTTGGCAGAGTATGCTGCAAACAAGTAGTTTTTTGAGTAAGTCGGACATACAAGAGAATCCACAGATATCCCACCGGCTAATGCAGCTGCAATAGCATGTGAACATGGGATCTTCTCGATGTAAAACACACCACATTCACACATTCCATGTTCCAAATCAACAATACAATTCCTGGTTCCTCCTTTCACATAGTATCTCCAAGTGTCAATTCGGTCCACCTCCATTGCATCTGCATAATGTCCACGAATCGCCAGCAAATACTCCACTCCCCGAGTATTATGTGTTGTGAGACTCAAAGCATCCTCTCTGCGTTTTAAAAACCACCGACCGAGCTTCTCTCGGATGAAATCCAAGAGGAATGAAATGGGATAGCCACGGGCCTTCTTAAGTGCAGCATTTATAGACTCTGCAACATTGCTAGTCTTAATATTGTATCTGTCTCCAACAAAATGAACTCGGGACCAAAGAGAGACATCGGCTTCTTCCAAATAGTCAGCAAGGTCAGGCTTGATCTGTCTCAGCTCCGCCATGTAGTCATAGAGGTTGTAAGCATAAGCCACAAGTTTAACCAAGTACAACAGCTGCTTCCCCCTAAACTTTGTTACTATGTTATGTTGTAGATGGTAGTAGCAGATCCCTCGTTTTGCCCATGGGAAAATAGTTTCACAAGCTTTCTTAATAGAAATATGTCTGTCAGAAACTATCACCAAAGGATAACCATCTGAGACACATTCACACAGTTTAGAAAAAAACCATTCCCAAGAAGCATCATCTTCACCATCAACAATTCCAAAGGCCAAAGGAAAAATCTGAAAGTTTCCATCTTGTGCGGTGGCAACCAACAAAGTACCCTCGTATTTCCCTGTTAGATGACAGCCATCAACCACAATAACTCTTCTCATGTACTGAAAACCAGCAATCGATGCTCCTAATGCGAGAAATAGATATTTGAATTTGTTATTCGAATCTACATGAAGAGCTGATACAGTTCCCGGATTGGCTTTGTTCACTGAATGTAGGTAAGCTGGTAGACTTGCATATCCATCTTCAGCTGTTCCTCTGACCAATTGTTGGGCATATATCAAAGATCTGTAAGAGGTAGTGTAATCCATCCTGATGCCAAACATATGCTTCATTGAAACCCTGACATGTTCTGGTGTAAGTCCATCAATTATGCCGAAATAGCTTATAAACAGCTGGCCAATATACTTAGGAGTAGACTTCCCACGGTGAGCCATTCGATGGGCTATTGAACATGTGTGGTCTTTCACATATTTTGTCACCCAAAAAGTGGATGCATCATTCTTCACGCTCGCTCTAACCATCCATGCACATCCTTCCAGTCGACATTTAGCCACAAACAGGTTTTTGGTAGACTTCTGTGTTTTAAAAGCAAATTTTAACATTATGGCAGTCAGTCTAACCTCTGATAACAGCTTCTCTTTTGTAGGGAAACTTGCCCCAACATATATATTATCAGACCATGACATGGGCGTGCTCCCTGTTTCACCATATCGGGTTCTGACCTTTTCAATACAGACTTCATCTTCATCATCATCTTCATCTTTCACTTTTCCGTAGACACTGTAATCTTCTCCGTCAGAGTAAGCTGCATCGTCGACATCTTCTCCATCGTCGTTCACATCAGAACTGTCTGCCTCATCATCGGTTGAATGTTCTAAATTTTCCTCAACATCTTCACCAAACTCTTCATCTGATCGTTCCTGGTTCTCCTCAGTATCCATCTCCACTCGACAGGACACACAAAGGCGTAACAAATGTACTCTGCTTAACGCAATCAAGCTTGAAACTTGTCTATCATTGGTGACATGCATTGGAGGTGTATCTGGAGCCATATTTTCCAACATTGAGACTGGTAGTGCGTAGGTTAACTCGATGATCTCAGTCCTCTTGCCCAAGTTATAATCATCTCGCGCCATTTCAGTAAGCTGCCCAAAGGTGCAACCATCGTTCAAAAACCACATTCTTCCACCTTTGCCAATATCAACAATAAAATGCCATGAATTCTCCTTAAACTTCCACTCACCATACACAACTGGAATTTGAGCCATCCTCTGAAAAATAACCATATAAACCGTATGAGCAAACACTGCATAGAGACTTTTTGTATCAAAGTAGACTTCACGATGAAGTCTACTTTGATAAGCTGAGTACCTTAAAAGTCGAAAATTCTGATTCAACAAGAAATATTCAATGAAACGGAATAAAAAACCCTAGGTAGTTCAATCACTAATTAATAAACAATTGTAAACAAAAAAATTTGAAATATTTTTTTATAGATTTGCTTAAATGGCGTTTTTACAAAAACGTCTAAACGTAGACTTCTAGTGCAGACTTAGAACGTAGACTTCACTACGAAGTTTACGTTTATAAGCTAAGTATCTTAAAAATTGAAACTTCTGATTCCACCATGAATATCCAATGAAATGAGATAAAATTCAATGGGTAGCTCAATCACCTAATAAGAGGCAATTCTGAACCAAAAAGTTTGAAAAATATTTTATAAATTTGCTTAAAACGCGTTTTTAAAAAAACATAGGAAAGTAGACTTCTTATTTAGACTTCAAATGTAGACTGGAGGAGAAGTCTACTTTTTCATTGAGAAGTCTACTACTGAAGTCTACTAAAAAAAAAGGTTATTTTTGCAATTGACCATTCCGTTGACTTTTCCTTTAGTAGACTTCAGGTGTAGACTTCAGGTGTAGACTTCAGGCAAAAAAAGTTACTTTTGCATTTGACCACCGCATTGACTAACACAGTAGACTTCTATTGTAGACTTCATGTAAGAGTAGACTTCTTTGGCAGTCTACGTTTGAAGTCTACTTTTTAAATAGAAGTCTACGGAACAAAATAGGTTATTTTTGCAATTGAATTTTTTTAGTAGACTTCACAATAAAGTCTACTCAAAAAAATATTCCTTCTAAGTTTGACCGAACACAATAGGTAGACTTCACTGAGAAGTCTACAGTTTGTAGACTTCTTTGTGAAGTCTACTGAAGCTTTTTGAAATTTTTTTAATTTTTTTTAATTTTGAAAAACATAAGTCAAACACAAAAATGACCTATACGTTTTTGGTCAAACTACAAAAGTAACTTAAATGTAGACTTCGTGTGCAGACGTAAACAGTAGACTTCAGTTAACTACAAAATAGTTTACATTAAAAAGTCAAAATACGGTCAACTACAAAATAACCTCTTTTCTTTCGTAGACTTCTTAAGCCGTCAGATGAAGTCTACTATGATTTTTTTTTGTTTTCAAAGGATATCGAGTAGACTTCTCGTGAGGTTTAAAGAAGTCTACTTTTTAAAAGTCAATTGCAAAAATAACCTTATGTTGACTCATAGACTTCAGTATAGTTCACGAGAAGTCTACTTTCGCGATATAAAAACAGAAATGTGGAGAAATTGAAGTGCGAGGATTACCGTTGACAAAATTGGGCTCCCCTAAGTTTCTCTTATCTACCCAGAACTTAGGATTTCACTGAAATTAAACAACCCAGGTGTCGAGTAAACCAGAATTCACCGCAAAAGGATGGCGCGAAGCATTGCAACTATGCCCAGATGTTTTGGAGAAGAAATTATGATAGAATGAGCAAGGTTATGAGTAAATGAGCTTAGATTTGTTTTATTACAGCTTTAAAAAAGGTTGATAAGCATTTATTCCATTTTCATGGTTGTTCATGGTGGTTGAAGGTATTGAAGACGATGGCATTCTCGTAATTAAAAAGTCTTTAGAAGGTCCAAGAAGACTTTAGCCAATTAAAGAAAAATCGATTTATTAGATGTATAATGGCATTTTCGATAATAGTTTAAGTGGGAAGGATAAAATTGTGAGAAAATAACAAAATTTGGAGAGAGAAAAAAAAGAGGTTAGTTTTGTGTTTGACTTTGAAATATGGGTTAAATCTGAAACTCTCCCTTTTTTTATTGGGATATATATACAAATCCCTTAGTTTTATGACTATTTCCTATTTTGTTAATACGGACTTTGTCTCACATTAGTAGTTTGGAAGGATTCATGTGATGAACGTGATGTATATACCTTGTAAATGTCATTCAATAAGAACAAGTTGGTTCGATATCTATTTCTACAAGGGTATCAGAGTGAATCTAAACTCTTCCGCAAAGTTTTTTGAAGGGTTGTGTTCTCGTTTGAGGTCTCTAGTAGAGCTTTTAGTTTTTGTTTATTTGTTGGGTTTGCTGACAGTGTGAACAACGAAGATTATCAATATGGCTGGCATGAAAAGGACCAACAGTTGACAGGCAGTGCCTTGATCAGTTGCCATCAATTGAGGAGGTGTACTCCAAAGTTGTGAGAGAAGAACAACGACTGGGTGGTGTCTGTAATCGTGAACAACTGAACGAAGCAGTGGGGTTTGTGACTCGCCAAGTTGATTCTCGTGGAGGTGATTCAGCATCAAGTTCATACACCACCATCCTGAAATCTCGATTGCTCTGCTCGCATTGTGGACGTTCTGGGCATGAGAAGAAAGAGTGCTGGAAAATAGTGGGTTTCCTTGAGTGGTACACGAAGAGAGGTGCTAAAGGAAGTGGTTGTGGTTCGGGTTCTCAGAGCCGTGGTGGTGGTCGTTGCACCGGTCAAGGAAGAGGACAAGCCACTATTGCACATGCTACAAGTTCGAATGCTTCTCCTTTTCCGGAGTTCACAGCTGAGCAATAGAAAGTACTTACTCAGATGATTCAAGAAAATCAGGCGCTAGTAGCTCCGAAAAGTTATCTGGTAAGACCAAATTTGGCGATGTGATTCTTGACACGAGAGCCTCATATCATATGACTGGAAAGTTGTCTTGTTTGACAAACTTATTGTCTATTCGACCATGTTCTTGCAGACGGATGTAAAACGTTTGCCTTGAGTATGGGAGTGTTTCCTCTTTCGGAAAAAGTCTCACAGTTAAGGCTGCTTCCGATCACACTTTGTGGCACCAATATTTGGGGCATCCTAGTTTTTCAGTACTTCCAGCTTACCTATGTGTTCTAGTTCTCCTGTTTCTGTTAGCTCCAAGTCTTGCGACATATGTTTTTGGGCTTAACAAACCAGAGAAGTTTTTTCAGTTAGTATGAATAAAACAATGAAATGTTTTTCTTAAATACATTGTGATGTTTGGGGCCTTTACTGCATCCCTTCTTCGTGTGGAGCCATTTATTGTTTGACTATTGTTGATGATTTTTCTCGCGCTATTGGGACGTATCTCCTTCTTGAAAAATCAGAAGTTCGCACTCTTTTGGTGAATTTCTTAGCATACCCAGAAAAAAAATTTGGAAAATCAGTCAAAATGGTTCTGAGTGATAACGGGACCCAGTTCTTGTGTCTTTCATCTTATTTTCGAGCACATGGGATTGTCCATCAAACCTCTTGCTTTGCGACTACACAAGAGAATGGTAGAGTTGAACGAAAGCACAGACACATCCTTAACGTCGCTGAGCAGTAATGTTTCAGGTTAGTTTTCCAACCAAATTTTGGGGTGAAGCAATTTCACAGCCACTTACTGATAAATCATATACCTACAGCCCTACATCAAGGGTGTTCACCGTATGAGATTTATTGGATTATACTCAATTACGTGTGTTTGGATCAGCTTGTTATAATCATCGTGTTACTCGCGGTAAAGACAAATTTGGAGAACATAGTCGCCTTTGTGTTTTTGTTGGATATCCCTTGGTAAAAAGGGATGAGAGTTTACGATCTAGAAAAATGGAAAAACAGTGTTTGTGTTTTTGTTGGATATCCCTTTATGTTTTGTGATGCTACTAACAAAACAGAAAAATGGAAAAAGGTTTTACATATTTGTCTGAGTTAGGGCACGTTATAAGCTGCAAACACTGCTACTAACCAATAAAAAGACTTTGGCTACGCATCAAAAACTTTAAAGCTTTCTTTGCCGCTTTTGCAAAAATGAAGGCAGTTTCTGCTTCCTCTGCCACTCTTGACGCTTCTTCAGCTTTGGCGATTGCAAATTCTGCTTCCGCCACTGCTCTTGCAGCGGCTGCAAGCAGCTTCTGGTTCTGTCCTGCCCTTTATCATCAATAACTCTCCATCTACTTGGGGTTTAATAACCAAAGTTGCGACGAG
Organism: Eutrema salsugineum; assembly: GCF_000478725.1. NCBI lineage: Eukaryota > Viridiplantae > Streptophyta > Magnoliopsida > Brassicales > Brassicaceae > Eutrema > Eutrema salsugineum. The sequence continues at coordinate 4,317,262 of NW_006256901.1, read as the reverse complement.
GGGGTTAAGGTGGATGAGAGGGCGGCTTGGCAAAGGATTGTCATCAGTAACAGAAATGGAGGAGCGCCAAGATTTACAGGTGCTACGGAAATGGAGGAGTTCGAGGTCAGCATACAAACGGACGGCAATCATCAAGAGTACCTCATTCGGTAACATATACCAATCAATCATTTTGTTCATTCTCTTTGTTTCACAAGTTTTCAAATAAGAAGCAAAACACTATCATTCTTTATAGCTATGAATCGATGTGTTTGTTGGTCTTGAGTCTTGACCTTATAGAGAAACTAAATAAAACGTAGAATAGAGCAGCAATTCATAAGGTAATATCTATTCAAAATGAGATTTATTGGAGGAATTTTACTATAGGGCATTTTTTAAAAATCATTGCAGAGCATTTGGCACTTAGTCAAAACTAGGAAATGACATGGATTTTTTTTCCATATAATAAAAGTATTTTAGATTTTATGTAAATACTCTGTCAGTCTTTCACTATCCTTATGATTTTTGCCATGTTGACTATTCTATTTTAACAAAATATTTTAGAGGAATTAAGTGCTATGAATGTGAACAAAAGATTATAAAATTAAATGCATAACAAAGATATTATTGAATACAATTATATTCTTTTTTCTCTTCCAGTTCTCTCTTTTTATTATTTTTTTTTTCATATCCTACCATATATACCTTTATAGAAATGTTGTTAATTTGTGCGTACAAAAACTTACCTTATGTACCCAAAAAATGATCTCTAAATAATTTTACTTTAAAAAATCTTTAAACCAATAATACTATGTACTCGTAGATAGTCTCTAAAACCCTTAACCCTAAACCCTAAACCTATTTCCCAGATATCATTATTTTTTGGTTAATTTTATTTTATATGTATGTAATATAATTCTATTGTTGTTAATTATGGTTGTGATAAATTTTATTACTATGCCTCTTTTGTTTCACAAATAATGTTATTTTTGCATATTTTACATATATTACAAAAATTAATAAAAGTTCTACATTATTATACACAATAGTTTTTTTCCTTTCTGATCAATATACTTAAACAAAACCTTAAAATAAAACTATTTGTGAAGTGTCAAATTCATTGATATAAGTTGCTAAGAGCTCGAAATATTTTTCCTCTGTGTGGATCTCCGTTCACTTGTACCAAAAATTGGAGTATTATGTAACATAATTAATACATGATTCTCCATCGCAAGTTTTGATTTCTGTATTCCCACATGAAGTTGAAAGTCTACATAAACACAATATCACAGTTTTGCATATAATATATCAAGATTTTTTTTCATACGAATAATTTTGCGTATCTAAACACAAATATTAAAATTAATTGGCTAAATAAACAACATTGACAGTATTGCATCCAAAAGCAGAAACAAATACTGGTTTCTGCATCCATTATTGAAATAGAATAATAACCAAGAGCAAATTTAGTTTCAATAATTGTTGACATACTAAGATATACAAACATTACTAGAAAAACTAAGTAATTAAACACTTTTGTATTTGGGAAAAGTAATTTGTTCATTGGACACATTTGGTGATTTTTTTTGTCATACTCGGTGATTCAAATCGATGAGTAATTTGTTCACTGAAATTCTTTTTCTTTAAAATTTTAACTGAGAGAAATTGATGAGATAAAAAGAAAATACCAATGAAAACTGAATTTAAAGATAAAGTGAAAAAAGTAAAGAGTAGTGAAATTCTCTAGAATAGCCCCAAAAAACTAAAGTTTCTCTAATATAGCCCTTCATTTGGAAGGGAACAACTATAGTCTTCATCAAACTCAGATAACACGCTCTAATCTATTTTCTCCTTCGGAATTTCGTAAAACCTAATATGATTTTCTCAGAGAAAACTTCATCGATTTTCTTGAAGCATTTGAGTGGGATTACAATAACGGTCTGAGAGCAGAAGAACAAGCATCGCGCATCAGTTAGGGTAAGTTCTTCTGATTGGTAATTGATTTTCGTTGGATTGGGTATCATTTTTTTTTGTCAGAGATCGAGGAAATGGTTAAATTTCGTCGAACTGGTAAATTTTGTAGGTTCCGATGGCCGCATTGTGGGATATTGGGTTTTAAAGCATGTTTGATTTTAGTCTAGGGTTGTATTTGTTGATTCATAAAAATTTAGAAATGTCTTCTTGAATTGTTTTCATAAACCCAAATGCATTTATATGTGATTGTTTTGTTTCCTCAGGTCTTAGATCAATAGTGTACTTTGTATTTCCTCAGGCCTGGAGAGGGAATTCTCAAATGGTGTTGCTTAGTCTGGTCAACTCAAAGGAACACTTCCTCATGGGAAGGGGAAGTATGTATGTTCAGATGGAATCATATACAAGTGTGATTGAGAAGAAGAGAAATTTATCTTTTAAGAATTTCTTCCTAAATGTAAATGATAACTTCCTAAAATTAAGTAGTTGTATAAATAGTCACAAAAGTTATTATTTGTACATGTATGCCTTCCTATATGTATATGATGGCTTCTAAAATTTCAGTTGTTGTATAAATAGAAATAAAAGTTATTATTTAAATATTTTAGGAATGTCTTCCTAACTATATATGATAACTATATATGATGACTTTCTAAATTTTATTTGAAAAAAATAGAGTATTAATCAATGTTTTTTCATCTTGTATACTTCATGTTACAGCCTATGTGTCTCTCTATCTACATGTCTCTAAAGATAAAATTTTTGTGTTTAAAAGTGGTTTAGTTTACCGACTCTTTATCTGTCCAAAATATGTACTTTAAGAGAGGAAAAATAAAGGATGACATTTATGCGGAAGATAGTGCGATCAAAGAGTATGCAACTCTTTGAAGAGACAACATATAATGAATTTAAGACATGAGGACGTCAAAAGATGATGAAGACGCCTCTCGAGGGATAACAATTTAATATTTTTATCTTTTGGCTCAAGTCACATATTTCATTTCTTAATATATTTGGTAGCTCATGGTTTTTTATTTTTTAGTGTATTCTGCATGATGATGGAATCGAATGAGAAGGAAATTACTTGGTCTAAAGCAGTCTAGTGTTGATGTTGTTACCGCTCATTGTAAACTTGATTCTTTGTTTCTAAACTTCATTAAAGCACACATAAGGAACCAATCACATCTTTTTTATGGGATTCTCTTTGAATTGTTTCAGGGAGATTGTACTGAATATAATCCTTTTATTTATGATTTTTCTTAAATTTGGATAAAAATATTACATTTGATGGCTTTGATAAGGCTGTCAACCATGTAAAAAGTATATATTATATGTTAATAAATATTCCAAATATACACAAGATAAATACTGAATATTATTTTTGCACAGATTTATAATAAAAGTAAATGTTGATGATCAATTGTGGCAACAACGTATATATATAAAAAATCTAAATTTTACATAAATTTTCAAAATTTCAGTTACATTTTGTATATGCTATGGAGCTCATACTTTCTAACTATAAAAATTTAGTGATTCTAATAATTTTGATTTATTGCATGATCCACATGATAGCAAAAAAAAAAAACTCGACAAATCATGCACAGAGAACAAATAAATTCTTTTTGTTTTTATTATATAAAGAGCAACTGTGGATAAAATTATGGATTGAGTTTCATACAAAAATTCAATAAAAAAATATACATTGAAAAACATTGATAATATATTTAAACAAAATAATTGGCTTATGCTGCCAATATTTGTTTTGAGAAAATTTTCAATGCGATGAATCTTTGATTCTGTCAATCTCCAACTCAACGGAGATAATGAAAATATTGAAACACCAACATTAAAACACTGTCATTGTTTCTATCTCTCTTTTTCTCTATATGGTTTTTTAAAATACTTACCAACATAACCTCTGAAACAACAAAGAATCACAATCGATCTGCAAGATATGTGTGTGGAGTCTGAGGGTTATGATGGAGAAAATTTTATAAAGATCATATCAATACGTTTGTATTTGAAAGTGTCAATGAGATGGCATATAATAGATATGGTGGAAAATTACTGGCTCACTCAAATTAGACTTTATCGATTGCTTACATTTATCATTTGTGACTAATTATCTATTTTTTTTAAAAAAAATCATTCAGATTTCTAATATAGTATAAATAAATAAAAATGATAAAAATACAATAAATATATAATAAATAAATTATTTTGAAATTCTAACATTTGATTTACTAAGCATTTGTAGTCTGCACATGGTACGGGCACATGATCTTTATTGCTAGTTACAAGATATTGACATTGCAGATAGTGGGACTCACCCAAAATCCCAAGATCAAATACCCAAATCACAGCAAGAACCCAATAAAACTCTCCTACAGATGTCATTGTTTAAAGTCCAAACATCATTCAAACTCCCATATCCAAGGCAATGACCAAACAACACTGGTTCGGTTGTAAATCATAACCAATGTATACAAGTGGTTTTGAATATGATCTCTGTTATTTTTTTTATCCAACAGAGAAAACAAGTGGGAGTATTTTACCTCTCAATATCTACTTTTCCTTCACTCTATATCATTATCATCTCCCCTAAACCCTTCACTCTCAAGTCTCAACCAGTCAGACCCTTAAATCGCAATCTATCTTTAATTTTTCTTTTCAATTTTTCTTTCTAATCTCAAAACAAAAAAGCACAAGTTGTAAAAAATATTTTTGTTGTTGTTGTTGTTGTTGTTGTTATAAATAAATTTTATTTTCAATTCTAAAAAAGTATTGCATTGTGATACAATGTTATTCGAAACACCAAAGAGATTTCTGTTGTTCTTAGAAAAGAACGATCCTCTTATTATCTGAAAACTAAAACTAGGTCTGTTTCCATGAGAAACGTCCAAAACCTCAACAGCCTCTTCGACAAAAACCAAAACCACCACAACGACCACCTCTAAAATGACCACCAACGAAAAGACCACGACCACTTTTTTTTTTTAATCTAATGTTAAATTATTCAAAGAAAAAAAAGACTTTTTACAACTTTAGTCCAAACATTTCAATAACTAGAGCTTTGTTTTTTTAAAAAAAAATCTTCAAGTATGGGTTTGTCTTGTGTCAAACCAAACTTGCAATCCATCTTCATACTTCAGCACGCCACTGTTCCTGAGAGAACAGAGTTGATTTCTGATATTTTTGTCGATAATTTTTCTAAGCCGATATGATGGGGAAGGCTTTCCACCATGTTTGCGTTCATTTCTTTCCCTCCAGAGAGTGTGGACCGCAGCTTGGAATGAATATCAAAACAGATAGGTTGTTGTCTTGTCAAATGGAGGATTGAACAGTAGCACCGTAATCCTCTCCCAATCAGATACAAATCGATGCTTCAGCAAACCTTTCGCCAGCTGTTCCCAGACCTTCATCGAGTAAGAGCAAGAGAAGAAAAGGTGGTTCCTTGTCTCTATTGGTTCGTTACAGAGCACACACCCTGTATTGGCATTTATGTTCCATGTGGCGATCCTTTCTCCAGTGGCTAACCGATTTTGAAAAGCAAGCCAAGACATGAATGTGTACTTAGGAGTGGATTGTGAGAACCAAACTCCTTTGTACCAATTTACGCTGGGCTTTGCAGTTCGGATTTGATACCAAGTATCCCTAGTGACAAACTTTGCTTTGTAATTTCCATCTCTTGCTTTCCACTTTGCTACATCCTCATCGTCAGTCCCACTCTGTCTCAGTTTGTGTATCTCCAGCTCGATATCATTGAGTGTATGTTGGTGATGTCGCCTTCTTCGAACTGTTGCCAGGACCTCTCCAACCTTGGCATGCTTCTGAATCCCCAGGTCTAGGTGTCCACTCTCCCCAACAATTTCGTTAAATTTCATTAGTTTCGTTAAGTTTGTTTTTAGATTTCGTGGGGATCGTTTAATTTTTTTTTTTATCATGAGTTTAGTTTTGCTGTTTTTGTGATTTCTTCTAGAACAAGTTACTGCGAGTTTTTTTTTTAAAAATTTTCAGGTACCATGGAGCTTTCGGCTGAGGCGATGGAAGCTCTGAACCGAGCAATGTCTCAACAAATTAAAGAAGCGAATCAGGCCATAGCAACTCAGCTCACACAACAAATCGAACAACTCAATGACAAGTTCGAGACGAAGATGACTGATCTGCTCAAAGACCTCAGTGCAAGTGGAGAAGAGTCATCTCAAACTCCAACTCCTTCGGAAGCAATGCGCTTAGCAAAGGGTAAAGGGCACATAGGATCTTCCCGGAAACTTCCACGCCACCTAACACCTTCCGAAGCCAGGACTAAAGCTAAGTCCAGTCGAAGCCAGATTGGGGGCAGAGAGACTACGTTTAATCCGAGGAGGAATCCTACTGGTGCAGAACGAGATGGCCCAAGGGTAGATCGTCAGCACCGCCGAGAGGAATATATTGCTGGGCATCGAGTTACCCTGGAATCAGACCCAGAATACTATGAGGAGGACGAAGCTTCTGATCATAGCAGAGAAACTGTGAGACGAGATCGAGGCCGAGGACATGGTCGAGATTATGATCCTCTACGACAGCAGCTGCGTCATATCAAAATCCAGTATCCTCCTTTCCATGGAACTAATGATCCCGAAGCTTATTTAGATTGGGAAAGGAAGATGGAGTCTAATTTTCTGGTCCAAGGAACTTACTAGCTCAACAAGGTGAAGATTGCAGTTTCGGAATTTCATGGGTATGCGCTTCTATGGTGGGAGCAGTTGGGAGTCACCAGAAATCGCTTGAGGGAACTTCCAATTACTACTTGGGAGCAGCTCGTTATACAGATGAGGAAGCGGTTCGTTCCGGCCCATCATCAGCGCGAGATACTCAACAAGCTTAGGCGCCTTGTCCAAGGTACGAAGTCTGTTCGAGATTATTATCAAGAATTGGAAACTTTGCTCATTCGTGCAGATTTACGAGAAGGCGAAGAGATGGTAATGTCAAGATTTCTTGGAGGACTTAACCGAGAAATTCAAGACAAGGTGGAACTTCAGGATTTCGCAGATATACAAGAGATGGTGCATAAGGCTGAATTGGTGGAATCTCAAGTTAAGAGGCGAAATTTCAAGTCCACATTCACGCCTAGTGTGCCTAAGCCTAAGGAGATCAGCAAGCCAGCTTACTCCAGAGACATCAAACCGCCATCTACTGGAGTTAAAGAAGAAGCTAAAGCTGAGTTCAAGCCTCGAGGTGGCACTTCTATCAGCAATGTGAGGTGTTTCAAATGTCAAGGAATGGGACATTACTCTCGAGATTGCCCAAACAAGAAGGTTTTCTTGTTACATGAGGGAGGAGAGATAGTTCCTCAAGAGGATTCAGAGGCCGAATATGAATTAGAGGAAGAGGAAGAAGCTGCTGCTGTGGGCGAGATGCTGGTTGCCAGAAGGACTTTGAGTGTTCAGAGTCAACCTGAAGAGACTTGTCAGCGAGAGAACCTGTTCCATACGAGATGCTTCATTCAAGGAAAAGTTTGTAGCCTGATCATAGATGGAGGAAGTTGTACTAATGCTGCAAGCGAAGAGATGGTTAAGAAGCTCCAGCTCAAGACTATTCCTCATCCAAGGCCGTATAAGCTTCAGTGGTTGAATGACAGTGGAGCCTTGACCGTATCTCAGCAAGTGAGGGTTTCTCTATCCATTGGGAAGTATGAAGATGAGATTCTATGTGACGTCATTCCCATGGGTTCGAGTCATGTGTTGCTAGGCAGACCGTGGCAATCAGATCGTAGGGTGATACACGACGGTTACACCAACAAGCACTCATTCGAGTTCAAAGGTCGCAAAATTACCCTCCTACCTCTCACGCCTACCGAGATTTATCAAGATCAAGTTCAAATGAAGCTCAAGGAGAAGGAGAAAGTCGCCAACAGCCTCTACATAAACCACAGTGAATTTTCTAAACTCTTTGATCCTGAAATGACTACTTTTATGTTTGTGTACAAGGAATCCCTTGTTAGTACTAACCCTTCACAGGAGCTTCCTAGTGCTATGTTTGAGATTTTGCAGGAATACAAGGACGTTTTTCCAGTAGAAATTCCACCAGGGCTACCTCCAATTCGCGGGATAGAGCATCAGATTGACTTGGTACCAGGATCAGCCTTACCTAACAGGCCAGCATACCGAACCAACCCTGTAGAGACTAAGGAGCTGCAAAAGCAAGTGGAGGAGCTGATGAGCAAAGGCCATATCCGAGAAAGCTTGAGTCCATGTGCGGTTCCAGTTCTGTTGGTGCCAAAGAAGGATGGTTCCTGGAGGATGTGTAGACTGCCGAGCTATCAACAATATCACTGTGAAGTATCGGCATCCGATCCCAAGGCTAGATGATATGCTGGATGAGCTCTGTGGGTCGACAATCTTCTCTAAGATCGACTTGAAGAGTGGATATCATCAGATCAGAATGAAGGAAGGGGATGAGTGGAAGACGGCATTCAAGACAAAGCAGGGACTCTACGAGTGGCTAGTTATGCCGTTTGGCCTCACCAATGCTCCCAGCACCTTCATGAGAATAATGAACCATGCCCTGAGACCATTCATTGGCGTGTTCGTAGTGGTTTATTTCGACGATATCCTCATCTACAGTAAAGGTTTGGAAGAACATCTAGATCACATCAGATCGGTTCTTGATGTTCTTCGCTCTCAATCTCTCTTTGCTAATTTATCTAAATGTTCATTCTGCACTAACGAGATTGTTTTCTTAGGCTTTGTAGTAAGTGCAGGAGGAGTTAAAGTAGATGAAGAGAAGATAAAAGCTATCAAGGAGTGGCCAACCCCCAAGAATATTGGAGAAGTCCGAAGTTTCCATGGCTTAGCAGGATTCTACAGGCGTTTTGTTCGTGATTTCAGCACCATAGCCGCGCCTTTAACCGAAGTAATCAAGAAAGACGTGGGGTTCAAGTGGGGAGAGGCGCAAGAACAGGCTTTAACAGCCCTTAAAGAGAAGCTTATCAATTCGCCCTTACTAGTACTTCCTGATTTTACTAAGACTTTTGAGATTGAATGCGATGCTTCTGGTGTAGGTATTGGAGCAGTTCTTATGCAGGATAAGAAGCCCGTCGCTTACTTCAGCGAAAAGTTAGGAGGATCAACGCTGAATTATCCCACGTATGACAAGGAGTTATACGCATTGGTTCGAGCTCTCCAGACGTGGCAGCATTACTTATGGCCTAAGGAATTCGTCATTCATACCGATCACGAGTCTCTAAAGCACCTCAAGGGTCAGCAGAAACTTAACAAAAGACATGGGCGATGGATGGAGTTCACTGAGACATTCCCCTACATTGTTAAGTACAAAAAAGGTAAAGATAATGTGGTCGCAGACGCATTATCCCGGAGGTACACTCTTGTTTCGACTTTAACATCAAAGTTGATTGGATTTGAGCATATTATAGATCTTTATGAATCTGACACTGACTTTTCTGAGAGCTATGCGAAATGTCATAAGTTTGCCTGTGAGAAATTTTATAGACAGGATGGATACTTGTTCTTCAGTAACCGATTGTGCATACCACGAGGATCTATTCGAGAGTTACTGGTACGAGAAGCTCATGGAGGTGGATTAGCTGGACATTTCGGTGTCACAAAGACACTTCTTGGGCTACAAGAGCACTTCTACTGGCCGAACATGAAGAAGGACGTTGAGAAAATCTGCTCTAGATGTGTCGTATGTAAGATGGCTAAGAGTAAAGTTCAACCTCACGGTTTGTATACTCCTTTGCCTATTCCTTCTCAACCTTGGACTAATATCTCTATGGATTTTGTAGTTGGCTTACCTCGCACCAGAAATGGTAGAGATTCTATTTTTGTAGTTGTTGACAGGTTTAGCAAGATGGCTCACTTCATCGCTAGCCACAAGACAGATGATGCTGTGAATGTAGCTAACTTGTTTTTCAGGGAAGTAGTACGACTGCATGGAATGCCACAGGTTATCGTTTCAGATCGAGACACGAAGTTCTTAGGACACTTTTGGCGAACGCTTTGGGCTAAGCTGGGAACAAAGCTCTCATTCTCAACTACGTGTCATCCTCAGACTGATGGACAGAACGAGGTGGTGAATAGAACGTTGTCCACACTTCTAAGGACTTTGGTGAAAAGTAACCTCAAGACATGGGAAGAGTGCCTGCCTCATGTCGAGTTTGCTTACAATCACGCTAAGCATTCTGCTACTCTCTTTTCTCCTTTTGAAATTGTATATGGGTTTAATCCACAATCACCTCTAGACTTGATCCCTTTGCCTTTAAGTGGAAAATGCAGTTTGAATGGCAAGGAGAAAGCTGAACAGGTCAGAAGAATTCATGCTAAGGCTAAGGAGAATATCGAGAAAAAGACAAAGCAGTATGAGAAGCATGCCAACAAAGGACGAAAGGAGCTGATTTTTGAAGAAGGCGATCTGGTGTGGATCCATCTGAGGAAGGAGCGATTTCCAGCTGAACGAAAGAACAAGCTAATGCCCAGAGTGGATGTACCATTCGCAGTCATCAAAAGAATCAACAACAACGTCTATCAGATTGATCTTCAAGGTAAGTATGACGTTTCTGATGCTTTCAATGTTTCTGACTTGCTTCCTTATGTTGCAGATTCAGATTTGAGGACAAATCCTTTTCAAGAGGGAGAGGATGATATGATCGTGACCAGCTCAGAGGAGGAGGAACCAGAGGTAGCTGGCAGGATCACTCGTTCCAGAGCTAGAGAGATGGCTAAGGAGGCTCACGCACTCATTGCCACAGAGGACAGCGATCACCAGGAGGCTGGAGCTCACATCTTCAACATCTCTATCTTGAAGAATGAGGAACCCAGTAACAATGACTAGGTAACTTAGGTGATGATTCTGTACTCTTTTCCTTGGTGAAGATTTTGGAAGGCAAGGAGGTTCTTCTCCAAGGTTTTTAACGAGGCAGAAATCATTGCTACGTCGAGTTACTTAGAAGTTGTTACTAATGGGTAATAATGTGCAAAGTCACAATGACTTGTGCACTTAGTATTTTGGCGCACCACTTAGGATTTTAGGGACGCCTCGCTGTTTTTATTTTAAGTCAAACTTCCTGTTGTTTTTATTTAAACTTCATGTAGTTTTGTTTCTTTAGGGCTGCGATTTCTCTAAGTCTATATAATAGAGAAATCGCCTAAGTCATTAGGCAGCTTGGAATTTTTAACGTAAAAGAGAGAGCAAAGTTTGCTTTGATTCCTTGACTCAAAAAGTTCATTGAATTCGATTTTCTTACAAGTGATTCTTACAAGAAAATCTGCTACCTATCATATACTCGATTTCATCATCTTCTCTTCTCATCCTCCACCATATCCATCGAATTCATCCCTCCACCATCACTCGCCATCGATCCGCCAAGCCACCATCATCAAACCTTCATCACGATCATAAGCCATCATCACTTCATTAATCCGATCACCATATCACCATCTTCGACTCGATCCTCAAGCCATCATCACCATCGCATCGGCCATCACCACCCCATCACTTCATCGTTGTGATCTGTCCATAAAATCGCAGCATCTACAGCCTTTTCCTCAGAGTAGATCACCTTGGATCGTATCAGCTCGGGCCTTGGGTCTTGGGTCTTGGTGGGCCTTCGGCCCACAAAAGATGTTCTTTTTGGGCCACGTTTTGGTCAACATTTCTAATCCAAATTGTTAAAGTTTTTCGGTTAATTTCTTCACACATCCTTCAATCTCTCGCGTCTCCTTTCTTCTTTCAAAAGTAAGCGTCCGAAAGTATATCGTAGAATTTAGTTCGTCACATTCTATTATCTGCGATTATACGAATATAAGTTTTTGTATACTGGGATTCATTATCTCATCTAACCGCCACACTGCGGGAGATATTTTCAATTAAGGAAAGAGATCATCTCGCCTCCACTTCTCGTTTTTCATTAATCCGCTTTTATAAATAGTTTTTTCTGTGTCTCAAATCGTTTTCTTACATTGCAATATTTGTCTCCTCTAAATCTACTTCCTACAGTCTTCGGCTTCTTAACAGTAGGAGCTGCTTCACCATTGTTAGTGGATTTGTTGTCCATAGAAAAGATGAGAAGAGCGGCTCTAGGGTTAAAGAGAGATAGTAAAGAGAGACAGAAACCCAAGACAGCTGCTTAGGCTAATACAGGATAATTCCTTTGCTATAGAAATAATCTCAATAAATCTAGGGTTTTACTATTTTTTTTTTTAATCGTAATCTAGGGTTTTACTTTTATATTTTCTATTCTCTCCTATAAACAATAAAACAAAAAACGATCATGAATGGTGAGAGTCAATGTTATGTCATTCTGTTTGAATCAAATTTGGATACTTATAGAAACAGCAATGACAAACTTCTTTTAACAAGATCTCAGTAATCAACATATAGAAAAACCCAACACTTTTAACTAGAGCATCTTGTAGTTATTGAACATGACTCCCAGATGTTTACAATGCTACTTCCGTGAGACCTACTAAAGAGGTGGAGAAAGGCATCAGCTTCTGCACAAAATCCCAAAACAGATCGTTATAAATATAATTACATGCAGGTTTTGTAATGTCACTTAGCAATGTCAGGTTTTGGCTCATTCTTTTCTCTTTGACTCGATCCATGCTATGATGTCAACAAGTCCCAACTAACAGTTATCCTCCATCAAAATTTGGCTTCTCGAATAGCCCACTTAGTGAAGAGATGGATAAACGAGAGAGGGTTAGATCAAAGTTGGGAAACTCAACAACTCACACGTCTAGTTACGTGTATTCTTACACCTCACGGTAAATCAAGTACTTCTAGAGAGATGCATGATGGCATCAATACCCTAAACAAAGATCAATCTTTGAGGAAATCATAGAAATGCTTCAACATATAATGAATGAGCTAGGTAAACGTAAATTCGTAGTCATGTGGTCCGAGTAAAAACCCCTTACGACACAAGATTCTCTCAGAACAAAATGTGAACTTGATAAATATATATATATATATATATATATATATATTGTATAGTATGACAACAGCAAGTTTGAGATGAGGACGTACTCAGGAAGGACAAGCAATAATTATTAAGAGAAATATGGCCTAATTATATAATTAGTTAACTACTTATGTAACTTGCAATTTACATCTTTGTAATTAGGTCATCTATTGTGTATATAAAACGAAGCTTAACATGTAATGAATACAAACTTTTTAACACCAAAATAGGTTTTTTGACATGGTATCAGAGAAATGTTAGCCTAGTATTTCTGTCGAAGTTTCTTTCAAGCTATAGAAAGCCACATTACTAGTTCTGATCAGTTTCAACTTTCAGTGATAACTCTCACTCATTCACTCTCGTACTTTTTCTAGATTCGTAGAGGTTTGTTTTATTTTTCTTTTAGTTGACGTGTCTAATAGTGAGGACCTAGTGTTGACTGATGAGAGTGTTTTCTCCTTTTAGTCTTACTCTTTGACGTTTCCTTCTACATTACAAATCCCCCCACACTTCTTTCTTTTACGAAAATGACTTTTAAAAGAGTTGCGTATTCATTTGATCTAAATCATTTCGATCTATATCAAGTCAAGAAAATAGTACATTTTTATGAGCACACATGCACATCTTGCTTCAGCTAGACCAAGACCAAGCTCGTGTTCAGGCATGTATTTGCCCAACTCAAATACTGAAATACTATAAGGACTTATTTTTACTGCTTCATCATACAAATATACAGAACATAACTGCTCGAACCATTTATCTTTAATCATCTCAAAATCAAATCAATCCTCAATTCTTGACTACCAAAACACTTGGGTTTGTGTTTATCAGTTTATGTTTTGACTTCGTACAGACATGGCTTTGGGATATATAGCAAGTAGTTTCTTTCCAATAATTCGTTCAGACATGGCTCATCATTCATCTGATGCAGTGCCTAAAACATCTTAATGCCTCAACACAATACCAATAAATAGACATGTTGCATTTTTTTGTTTGATATACCAAAAATAAAGATGAAAGGTACCATTTTTTTATTTATTAGATGATTGATATTCTTAGTATATAGAAAATAGCTTTGACACTAAACAAGATTCAGTGAAACCTAGGAACAAACATTTGGAAACAAGTCTGTGAATATCCCGAAGATGTCATGATACTACACTCGTCTAGTTTGAACATACTAATCTCATATTCGTCCTCATCAGATAAGTAAATAGAGTTTGGGAGATATCCGTTAAATTCATGAGGGGAAACGGAGAAACAAGTATCGGTAGCCATCACAAGCGCATTGTCTCCCCCAGACTGAACTTGTACCCATTTCTTCAATTCTTCATCCACCTTGTAAACCTTGAAACCAACCGTTTTGGTATAATAGTTTCTTTGTGATAACTCGCATCTTGTGATCCCAACATCATCGTGTATAACTTTGTAACTTTGAGAATAACTTTGAGGATTCACTGACCTAACTTTTATTTTATGAAAGATTATCTTCAAGGAGACGATCGACAATGTAACACTCAACTAAGGTTAAGTCTCTACAAGAGTCATTAGTGATGTTTTCATAGAGTGAAGGTCCATACCTGAAGATGTCAAAAGAGGAACTAATCCACCAAACAATCCCATTCGAATCCAAGGCGTAGGCTAGCCCTCTATGGATCATAATGTCACAGAATCGAGCCACTTGGTCTTTGATTCTAGACCAGATTACTCCGTTCCAGTACCTAAATCTTCCGGTCACAGCCGACTCCAAGAAGTCAAATTTTTCCCCTAAGTACCAATCTTTTGAACCCAAAAGCTTGTTTCTTCTTTAACCAGTTTTGAACAGCATAGGCTGGTTGAATCTGGAGAACTTTGAATTTGGAAAAATCGATATTTTCGCACCAATGACGCAAGGGGAGGCGAGAAAGAGGGTTGAGTAGAACGAAATGTACCATAAGTGAGTCCGGCTGTGTCGCATTTGATCAGCCACCCTTGGTTTGAGGAGGAGACTCGGAAAAAGGAGGTGTGAGATAGAACTTCCCTGCAGCAGCTTCTTGTGCTGTCATGCCCTTTATCTTCAATAACTCTCCATCTACTTCGGGATCTGTTATTTACACTCATCTTTTTCTTGTTTAGACTGGTGGATATAGTGACTAATGATTCCTACGGTAAGTTACACTGCATAAATAGTCTTTAAGAAAAAACATGGATACTCAGATTTTTGGAATAGCATAAAGAGATTCTTCTTCTCCTATTTATCAGGTCGGGTTTAACATGATGAAAGTGACCATAGGAAATGTTACAATCAAACAATGGGATCTTTGTGGTCAACCAAGATTTTGCAGCATGTGGGAACGTTATTGCCAGCGCTTTTTCTGTGATTGTGTAAGGATCTTAGACTCAAGTTTCTATTCTCTTTATATCCCCCACAGTTTTGTTCATGTATGTTGTTGATGCTGCAGATCCTGACAACCTAAGTGCCTCGAAAAGTGAAATCCATGATTTATTGAGCAAGACTTCGCTTAACGGTTTCCCTCTCCTGGTTCTTGGAAACAAAATTGACAAACCTGGAGCTCTGTCCAAAGAAGCCTTAACCGATTGTATAAGTTGTTTCTTTATCTGAACACTCCAAAAAGGCATCAATATTTAGCTCGAATCTGATTGTTTTTTTTTTTAAATTCCATTGTGATTTCAGGGGGCTTAACTCGCTTACAGATAGAGAAGTCTGCTGTTTCATGATATCCTGCAAGAACTCTACCAACATTGATCAGG
The DNA here is from genome assembly GCF_000478725.1 of Eutrema salsugineum. Taxonomy (NCBI): domain Eukaryota; kingdom Viridiplantae; phylum Streptophyta; class Magnoliopsida; order Brassicales; family Brassicaceae; genus Eutrema; species Eutrema salsugineum. The sequence goes on along the minus strand of NW_006256901.1, from coordinate 4,301,595 downwards.
TCATTGATTGGCTCGTAAGCATTTAAGAAATCAAAGAACTAAACGTCAGTCTTCTTGATCTTCTTAGTCCTCCTGTGTTGTCTGGTTGAAGACAATTTTTTGTGTGAAACAAGATTTGTGTCTATTTTCTTTTCGCTGCTGCTAGTCTGGTTTGTTCTGGCTAGGTCCAGTCTTTGTCTCTGTATATTAGATGTGGATTGTGTTTTGTTCTTAAGCATTTGCAATTTTGAAAACGCAAAAACACAAGTGGCTCACTTCTATAAACTTCCATAAATCTACGGCGCTCAGTAGAAGACTTTAAACTTAAACTCAAGGAAAGAGCAATAAGCTCTGTGTATGATCAAAGGCTTTATTTATTTCTCTTCAAACCAGTTTATGAATGGGTCACGAGAAACCTGTGATGCTACTAACAAAACAGATAAAACTGAAAAATGGAAAAAGGTTTTACATATTTGTCTGAATTAGGACACGTTACAAGCTGCAACACTGCTACTAACCAATAAAAGACTTTAGCGATTATATGACTCTACGATGCAAGGTTAAAACTTGACATTGTGAGGTTTCACTATCTGCAAACATGAAGATATATATAAGTATTAAAAGTGATTTGCCTTCTGTTTTGTTGAGAAGAACTAATTAACTTACACAATCAAACGAGCTCTTAATCCTTACCGAGTTTGGCTACGCATCATAAACTTTAAAGCTTTCTTTGCCGCTTTTGCAAAAATGAAGGCAGCTTCAGCTTCGGCTTCTGCTTCCTCTGCAACTCTTGCCGCTTCTTCAGCTTTGGCGATTGCAAATTCTGCTTCCGCCACTGCTCTTGCAGCGGCAGCAGCAGCTTCTTGTACTGTCATGTCCGTTATGAGAGGGCGGCTTGGCAAAGGATTGTCATCAGCAACAGAAATGGAGGAGCGCCAAGATTTACAGGTGCTACGGAAATGGAGGAGTTCGAGGTCAGAATATAAACGGACGGCAATCATCAAGAGTACCTCCTTCGGTAACATAGACCAATCAATCATTTTGTTCATTCTCTTTGTTTCACAATTTTTCACATAAGAAGTAAAACGCTATCATTCTTTATAGCTATGAATCGATGTGTTTGTGGTCTTGAGTCTTGACCTTTTAGAGAAACTAAATAAAACGTTGAATAGAGCAGCAATTCATAAAGTAATATCTATTCAAAAGGAGATTTATAGGAAGAATCTTATTATAAGTCATTTCTTTAAAATCAATGCAGAGCATTTGGCACTTAGTCAAAACTATGAAATGACATGGATTTTTTTCCATATAATAAAAGTATTTTAGATTTTATGTAAACACTCTGTTAGTCTTTCAGTATCCTACCTACACTTGAAAAAAAATTTATGATTTGCCATGTTGACTATTTTATTTTAACAAATATTTTAGAGGAATTAAATTCAATGAATGTGAACAGAAGATTATAAAATTAAATGCATAACAAAGATATTATTTTAATTAGTTGAATACAATATCTCATCCAGTTCTCCCTTTTTATCATTTTTTTCCTTTTCGACCATATAAATCTTTATAGAAATGTATGTTGTGCATAAAATAAATCATGTACCAAATAAAAAACAGTCGAGAAAAAGTCTTATTTTAAAATACCTTTAAAATTAATAATATTAATAAAAAGTCTTATCTTCAAAATATCTTCAAAACCTTAATATTTTTAGGATTCTTTATAAATATTGTAATTTTTTACCCACTACAAAATTACCATTATTTGTTTAATTAATTTTATTTTATTTGTATGTAATACAATACTATTGTTGTTAGTTATATTTGTGATAAATTTCATTCTTAACTATGCTTCTTTTGTTTCACAATTTTAGTTATTTTTGCATACACAATATTTTTCCTCTTTCTAATCACTATACTAAAACGACAAGGTTAAAATTAGTTTTTTTTTAATTGGGATATATACAAATCCCTTAGTTTTATGAATATTTCCTATTTTGTTAATACGGACTTTGTCTCACATTAGTAGTTTGGAAGGATTCATGTGATGAACGTGATGTATATACCTTGTAAATGTCATTCAATAAGAACAAGTTGGTTCGATATCTATTTCTACAAGGGTATCAGAGTGAATCTAAACTCTTCCGCAAAGTTTTTTGAAGGGTTGTGTTCTCATTTGAGGTCTCTAGTAGAGCTTTTAGTTTTTTTTTATTTGTCGGGTTTGCTGACAGTATGAACAACGAAGATCATCAATATGGCTGGCATGAAAAGGACCAACAGTTGACAGGCAGTGCCTTGATCAGTTGCCATCAATTGAGGAGGTGTACTCCAAAGTTGTGAGAGAAGAACAACGACTGGGTGGTGTCTGTAATCGTGAACAACTGAACGAAGCAGTGGGGTTTGTGACTCGCCAAATTGATTCTCGTGGAGGTGATTCAGCATCAAGTTCATACAGCACCATCCTGAAATCTCGATTGCTCTGCTCGCAGTGTGGACGTTCTGGGCATGAGAAGAAAGAGTGCTGGAAAATAGTGGGTTTCCTTGAGTGGTACACGAAGAGAGGTGCTAAAGGAAGTGGTTGTGGTTCGGGTTCTCAGAGCCGTGGTGGTGGTCGTTACACCGGTCAAGGAAGAGGACAAGCCACTATTGCACATGCTACAAGTTCGAATGCTTCTCCTTTTCCGGAGTTCACAGCTGAGCAATAGAAAGTACTTACTCAGATGATTCAAGAAAATCAGGCGCTAGTAGCTCCGAAAAGTTATCTGGTAAGACCAAATTTGGCGATGTGATTCTTGACACGAGAGCCTCATATCATATGACTGGAAAGTTGTCTTGTTTGACAAACTTATTGTCTATTCAACCATGTTCTTGCAGACGGATGTAAAACGTTTGCCTTGAGTATGGGAGTGTTTCCTCTTTCGGAAAAAGTCTCATTGACAAATGTCCTTTATGTGCTTTCGTTGAATTGCACACTGATTTCCATCTCTAAGATTCTGAAGCAAACAAATTGTTTTGCTATGTTTACTGATACTATTTGTATCTTGCAGGACCATTTTTCGAGGATTTTGATTGGAACAGGTGAAGAGCGAGATGGGGTATATTACTTAACGAATGTTGCTACCGCGAGTATTCACACAGTTAAGGCGGCTTCCGATCACACTTTGTGGCACCAATATTTGGGGCATCCTAGTTTTTCAGTACTTCCAGCTTTACCTATGTGTTCTAGTTCTCCTGTTTCTGTTAGCTCCAAGTCTTGCGACATATGTTTTTGGGCTAAACAAACCAGAGAAGTTTTTTCAGTTAGTATTAACAAAACAATGAAATGTTTTTCTTAAATACATTGTGATATTTGGGGCCTTTAATGCATCCCTTCTTCGTGTGGAGCCGTTTATTGTTTGACTATTGTTGACGATTTTTCTCGCGCTATTGGGACGTATCTCCTTCTTGAAAAATCAGAAGTTCACACTGTTTTGGTGAATTTCTTAGCATACCCGGAAAAAAATTTTGGAAAATCAGTCAAAATGGTTCTGAGTGATAACGGGACCCAGTTCTTGTGTCTTTCATCTTATTTTCGAGCACATGGGATTGTCCATCAAACCTCTTGCTTTGCGACTCCACAAGAGAATGGTAGATTTGAACAAAAGCACAGACACATCCTTAACGTCGCTGAGCATTAATGTTTCAGGTTAGTTTGCCAACCAAATTTTGGGGTGAAGCAATTTCACAGCCACTTACTGATAAACCATATACCTACAGCCCTACATCAAGGGTGTTCACCGTATGAGATTTATTGGATTATACTCAACTACGTGTGTTTGGATCAGCTTGTTATAATCATCGTGTTACTCGCGACAAAGACAAATTTGGAGAACATAGTCGCCTTTGTGTTTTTGTTGGATATCCTTTTGGTAAAAAGGGATGAGAGTTTACGATCTAGAAAAATGGAAAAACAGTGTTTGTGTTTTTGTTGGATATCCCTTTGTGTTTTGTGATGCTACTAACAAAACAGAAAAATGGAAAAAGGTTTTACATATTTGTCTGAGTTAGGGCACGTTATAAGCTGCAAACACTGCTACTAACCAATAAAAAGACTTTGGCTACGCATCAAAACTTTAAAGCTTTCTTTGCCGCTTTTGCAATAATGAAGGCAGTTTCTGCTTCCTCTGCCACTCTTGACGCTTCTTCAGCTTTGGCGATTGAAAATTCTGCTTCCGCCACTGCTCTTGCAGCGGCTGCAGCAGCTTCTTGTTCTGTCATGCCCTTTATAATCAATAACTCTCCATCTACTTGGGGTTTAATAACCAAAGTTGCGACGAGGGGGTTAAGGTGGATGAGAGGGCGGCTTGGCAAAGGATTGTCATCAGTAACAGAAATGGAGGAGCGCCAAGATTTACAGGTGCTACGGAAATGGAGGAGTTCGAGGTCAGCATACAAACGGACGACAATCATCAAGAGTACCTCCTTCGGTAACATATATCAATCAATCATTTGTTCATTCTCTTTGTTTCACAATTTTTCAAATAAGAAGCAAAACACTATCATTCTTTATAGCTATGAATCGATGTGTTTGTTGGTCTTGAGTCTTGACCTTATAGTAAAACTAAATAAAACGTAGAATAGAGCAGCAATTCATAAGGTAATATCTATTCAAAAGGAGATTTGTTGGAAGAATTTTACTATAGGGCATTTCTTTAAAATCAATGCAGAGCATTTGGCACTTAGTCAAAACTATGAAATGACATAGATTTTTTTCCATATAATAAAAGTATTTTAGATTTTATGTAAATACTTTGTCAGTCTTTCACTATCCTTATGATTTTTGCCATGTCGACTATTCTATTTTAACAAAATATTTTAGAGGACTTAAGTGCTATGAATGTGAACAGAAGATTATAAAATTAAATGCATAATAAAGATATTATTGAATACAATTATATTCTTTTTTCTCTTCCAGTTCTCTCTTTTTATCATTTTTTTTCATTTCCGGCCATATATACCTTTATAGAAATGTTGTTAATTTGTGCGTAGAAAAACTTACCTTATGTACCCAAAAAATGATCTCTAAATAATTTTACTTTAAAAAATCTTTAAAACAATAATACTATGTACTCGTAGATAGTCTCTAAAACCCTTAATCCTAAACCCTAAACCTATTTCCCAGGTATTATTATTTTTTGGTTAATTTTATTTTATATGTATGTAATATAATTCTATTGTTATTAATTATGGTTGTGATAAATTTTATTACTATGCCTCTTTTGTTTCACAAATAATGTTATTTTTGCATATTTTACATATATTACAAAAATTAATAAAAGTTCTACATTATTATACACAATAGTTTTTTTCCTTTCTGATCAATATACTTAAACAAAACCTTAAAATAAAACTATTTGTGAAGTGTCAAATTCATTGATATAAGTTGCTAAGAGCTCGATATTTTTCCTCTGTGTGGATCTCCGTTCACTTGTACCAAAAATTGGAGTATTATGTAGCATAATTAATACATGATTCTCCATCGCAAGTTTTGATTTCTGTATTTCCACTTGAAGTTGAAAGTCTACATAAACACAATATCACAGTTTTGCATATAATATATCAAGATTTTTTTTTCATATGAATAATTTTGCGTATCTAAACACAAATATTAAAATTAATTGGCTAAATAAACAACATTGACAGTATTGCATCTAAAAGCAGAAACAAATACTGGTTTCTGCATCCATTATTGAAATAGAATAATAACCAAGAGCAAATTTAGTTTCAATAATTGTTGACATACTAAGATATACAAACATTACTAGAAAAACTAAGTAATTAAACACTTTTGTATTTGGGAAAAGTAATTTGTTCATTGGACACATTTGGTGATTTTTCTTTGTCATACTCGGTGATTCAAATCGATGAGTAATTTCTTCACTGAAAGTATTTTTCTTTAAAATTTTAACTGAGAGAAATTGATAAGATAAAAGAAAATACCAATGAAAACTGAATTTAAAGATAAAGTGAAAAACGTGAAGAGTAGGGAAATTCTCTAGAATAGCCCCAAAAAACTAAAGTTTCTCTAATATAGCCCTTCATTTCGAAGGGAACAACTATAGTCTTCATCAAACTCAGATAACACGCTCTAATCTATTTTCTCCTTCAAACTTTCGTAAAACCTAATATGCTTTTCTCAGAGAAAACTTCATCGATTTTCTTGAAGCATTTGAGTGGGATTACAATAACGGTCTGAGAGCAGAAGAACAAGCATCGCACATCAGTTAGGGTAAGTTCTTCTGATTGGTAATTGATTTTCGTTGGATTGGGTATCAACTTTTTGTCAGAGATCGAGGAAATGGTTAAATTTCGTCGAACTGGTAAATTTTGATAGGTTCCGATGGGCGCATTGTGGGATATTGGGTGTTAGAGCATGTTTGATTTTAGTCTAGGGTTGTATTTGTTGATTCATAAAAATTTAGGAATGTCTTCTTGAATTGTTTTCATTTATATGTGATTGTTTTGTTTCCTCAGGTCTTAGATCAATAGTGTACTTTGTCTTTCCTCAGGCCTGGAGAGGGAATTCTCAAATGGTGTTGCTTAGTCTGGTCAACTCAAAGGAACACTTCCTCATGGGAAGGGGAAGTATGTATGTTCAGATGGAATCATATACGAGTGTGATTGAGAAGAAGAGAAATTTACCTTTTAAGAATTTCTTCCTAAATGTAAATGATAACTTCCTAAAATTAAGTAGTTGTATAAATAGTCACAAAAGTTATTATTTGTACATGTATGCCTTCCTATATGTATATGATGGCTTCTAAAATTTCAGTTGTTGTATAAATAGAAATAAAAGTTATTATTTAAATCTTTTAGGAATGTCTTCCTAACTATATATGATGACTTTCTAAATTTTATTTGAAAAAATAGAGTATTAATGTTTGTTCATCTTGTATACTTCGTGTTACAGCGTATGTGTCTCTCTATCTACATGTCTCTAAAGATAAACCTTTTGTGTTTAAAAGTGGTTTAGTTTACCGACTTTTTATCTGTCCAAAATATGTACTTTAAGAGAGGAAAAATAAGGGATGACATTTATGCGGAAGATAGTGCGATCAAAGAGTATGCAATCCTCTTTGAAGAGACAACATATAATGAATTTAAGACATGAGGACGTCAGAAGATGATGAAGACGCCTCTCGAGGGATAACAATTTAATCTTTTTATCTTTTGGCTCAAGTCACATATTTCATTTCTTAATATATTTGGTAGCTCATGGTTTTTTGTTTTTTAGTGTATTCTGCATGATGATGGAATCGAATGAGAAGGAAATTACTTGGTCTAAAGCAGTTTAGTGTTGATGTTGTTACCGCTCATTGCAAACTTGATTCTTTGTTTCTAATCTTTCTTATGGGATTCTCTTTGAATTGTTTCATGAAGATTGTACTGAATATAATCCTTTCATTTATGGTTTTTCTCGAATTTGGATAAAATATTACATTCGATGGCTTTGATAAGGCTGTCAACTATGTAAAAAGTATATATCATATGTTAATAAAGATTCCAAAAATACACAAGATAAATACTGAATATTATTTTTGCACAGATTTATAATAAAAGAAAATGTTGATGATCAATTGTGGCAACAACGTATATATATAAAAAAATCTAAATTTTACATAAATTTTCAAAATTTCAGTTACATTTTATATATGCTATGGAGCTCATGCTTTGTAACTATGAAAATTCAGTGATTCTAATAATTTTTATTTATTGCATGATCCACATGATAGCAAAAAAAAAAACTCGACAAATCATGCACAGAGAACAAATAAATTCTTTTTGTTTTATTATATAAAGAGCAACTGTGGATAAAATTATGGATTGAGTTTCATACAAAAATTCAATAAAAAATATACATTGAAAAACATTGATAATATATTTAAACAAAATAATTGGCTTATGCTGCCAATATTTGTTTTGAGAAAATTTTCAATGCGATGAATCTTTGATTCTGTCAATTTCCAACTCAACGGAGATAATGAAAATATTGAAACACCAACATTAAAACACTGTTATTGTTTCTATCTCTCTTTTTCTCTATATGGTTTTTTAAAATACTTACCAACATAACCTCTGAAACAACAAAGAATCACAATCGATCTGCAAGATATGTGTGTGGAGTCTGAGGGTTATGATGGAGAAAATTTTATAAAGATTATATCAATACGTTTGTATTTGAAAGTGTCAATGAGATGGCATATAATAGATATGGTGGAAAATTACTGGCTCACTCAAATTAGACTTTATCGATTGATTACATATATCATTTGTGAATAATTATCTTTTTTTTTTTTAAATCATTCAGATTTCTAATATAGTATAAATAAATAAAAATGATAAAAATACAATAAATATATAATAAATAAATTATTTTTAAATTCTAACATTTGATTTACTAAGCATTTGTAGTCTGCACATGGTACGGGCACATGATCTTTATTGCTAGTTACAAGATATTGACATTGCAGATAGTGGGACTCACCCAAAATCCCAAGATCAAATACCCAAATCACAGCAAAAACCCAATAAAACTCTCCTACAGATGTCATTGTTTAAAGTCCAAACATCATTCAAACTCCCATATCCAAGGCAATGACCAAACAACACTGGTTCGGTTGTAAATCATAACCAATATATACAAGTGGTTTTGAATATGATCTCTGTTATTTTTTTTATCCAACAGAGAAAACAAGTGGGAGTATTTTACCTCTCAATATCTACTTTTCCTTCACTCTATATCATTATCATCTCCCCTAAACCCTTCACTCTCAAGTCTCAACCAGTCAGACCCTTAAATCGCAATCTATCTTTAATTTTTCTTTTCAATTTTTCTTTCTAATCTCAAAACAAAAAAGCACAAGTTGTAAAAAATATTTTTGTTGTTGTTGTTGTTGTTGTTGTTATAAATAAATTTTATTTTCAATTCTAAAAAAGTATTGTATTGTGATACAATGTTATTCGAAACACCAAAGAGATTTCTCTTGTTCTTAGAAAAGAACGATCCTCTTATTATCTGAAAACTAAAACTAGGTCTGTTTCCATGAGAAACATCCAAAACCTCAACAGCCTCTTCGACAAAAACCAAAACCACCACAACGACCACCTCTAAAATGACCACCAACGAAAAGACCACGACCACTTTTTTTTTTAATCTAATGTTAAATTATTCAAAGAAAAAAAAGACTTTTTACAACTTTAGTCCAAACATTTCAATAACTAGAGCTTTGTTTTTTTAAAAAAAAATCTTCAAGTATGGGTTTGTCTTGTGTCAAACCAAACTTGCAATCCATCTTCATACTTCAGCACGCCACTGTTCCTGAGAGAACAGAGTTGATTTCTGATATTTTTGTCGATAACTTTTCTAAGCCGATATGATGGGGAAGGCTTTCCACCATGTTTGCGTTCATTTCTTTCCCTCCAGAGAGTGTGGACCGCAGCTTGGAATGAATATCAAAACAGATAGGTTGTTGTCTTGTCAAATGGAGGATTGAACAGTAGCACCGTAATCCTCTCCCAATCAGATACAAATCGATGCTTCAGCAAACCTTTCGCCAGCTGTTCCCAGACCTTCATCGAGTAAGAGCAAGAGAAGAAAAGGTGGTTCCTTGTCTCTATTGGTTCGTTACAGAGCACACACCCTGTATTGGCATTTATGTTCCATGTGGCGATCCTTTCTCTAGTGGCTAACCGATTTTGAAAAGCAAGCCAAGACATGAATGTGTACTTAGGAGTGGATTGTGAGAACCAAACTCCTTTGTACCAATTTACGCTGGGCTTTGCAGTTCGGATTTGATACCAAGTATCCCTAGTGACAAACTTTGCTTTGTAATTTCCATCTCTTGCTTTCCACTTTGCTACATCCTCATCGTCAGTCCCACTCTGTCTCAGTTTGTGTATCTCCAGCTCGATATCATTGAGTGTATGTTGGTGATGTCGCCTTCTTCGAACTGTTGCCAGGACCTCTCCAACCTTGGCATGCTTCTGAATCCCCAGGTCTAGGTGTCCACTCTCCCCAACAATTTCCTCCAAGCATCCTAAGTCACTCCATGAGTCGAACCAAAACGAGGTATTGTGCCCACTGTGAACTTCTACTTTGTGAAACTGCTTCGCCATATCCCTGTACTTAAGCAGCTTTTTCCACATCCAAGAGCCTCGATTAGTAGTGTCACTAACCAACCAAAAGGAACCAGTCCGAATCAGTTGCCTTTGTACCCAGTTTACCCACAGAGAGTTCTTAGCTGAGAGAATTCGCCATATCAGTTTCAAGCAACACACTCTGTTGGCTTCCTCTATTGATCTTAATCCAAGACCTCCTTCTTCTTTGAGGGAACAAACATCTCTCCAAGCAACCTTTGCTTTCCTTGGATTTAAAGAAGGACCAGACCACAAAAATGCAGAGCACAGCTTATCAATTTCCTGAATACACACCTTTGGTAACCTGAAAGCAGCAATCCAGAAATTGGTAATACTAAATATCACCGATCGAAGGAGCTGGAGTCTTCGATTAATCCGTAAAACGAGAAACGTTGTTATCAATCTTGTTTTCATCAGAATCCTCGCTAGAATCATCACTGCTAGAATCATCACTAGTGGTCTCCTTTTTGTGGGCAGGTTCCTCATCAGACGTACTGCTCTCTGCCTCGGCTTTTACAGAGCCAGTTTTAACAGCTGCAGCAGCAACTTTATTGTTTGTACAACTCGATGAGATCAACAAATCCATCTTTTCTTCTACCCGCTGCATAGAAGCAGCCAATCTTTGTATTACCTCCATCACCTCCTTCGTATCAGATATTTCATTCTCGATCATCTGATGCTTCTCCGAATTATCTTCCTGTTCTCTCTTAACTTTCTTTAAAGTTTTCTTTGTTGGACCCAATAATTACAAAGCCCACAAGCTTGTATTTCTGGTTAAAGTGTGAATACAAATAAAGCCTTTTAAGGCAACTTAAAATGTGAGGAACATCATTTTGTCCCACATTGAAGGATTGAAAAAATTGAGAGTCATATAAATATAGACACACACATAACATAGTTCAAAGTGTGGGAAGGAGAACCAAGGACCCCTCGTGCACCGCCGCCGCCGAGCTGAGCTAGGCTCGGGCCTTGGGTCTTGGGTCTTGGTGGGCCTTCGGCCCATAAAAGATGTTCTTTTTGGGCCACGTGTTGGTCAACATTTCTAGCCCAAATTGTTAAAGTTTTTCGGTTAATTTCTTTACACATCCTTCAATCTCTCGCGTCTCCTTTCTTCTTTCAAAAGTTAGCGTCCGAAAGTATATCGTAGAATTTAGTTCGTCACATTCTATAATCTGCGATTATACGAATATAAGTGGTTGTATACTGGGATTCATTATCTCATCTAACCGCCATACTGCGGGAGATATTTTCAATTAAAGAAAGAGACGATCTCGCCTCCACTTCTCGTTTTTCCTTAATCCGCTTTTATAAATCGTTTTTTCTGTGTCTCAAATCGTTTTCTTACATTGCAATATTTGTTTTCTCTAAATCTACTTCCTACAGCCTTCGGCTTCTTAATAGTAGGAGCTGCTTCACCATTGTTAGCGGATTTGTTGTCCATGTAGAAGATGAGAAGAGCAGCTCTAGGGTTAAAGAGAGATAGTAAAGAGAGACAGAAACCCAAGACAGCTGCTTAGGCTAATATAGGATAATTCCTTTGCTATAGAAATAATCTCAATAAATCTAGGGTTTTACTATTTTTTTTTTTTAATCGTAATCTAGGGTTTTACTTTTATATTTTCTATTCTTTCCTATAAACAATAAAACAAAAAACGATCATGAATGGTGAGAGTCAATGTTATGTCATTCTGTTTGAATCAAATTTGGATACTTATAGAAACAGCAATGACAAACTTCTTTTAACAAGATCTCAGTAATCAACATATAGAAAAACCCAACACTTTTAACTTGAGCATCTTGTAGTTATTGAACATGACTCCCAGATGTTTACAATGCTATTTCCGTGAGACCTACTAAAGAGGTGGAGAAAGGCATCAGCTTCTGCACAAAATCCCAAAACAGATCGTTATAAATATAATTACATGCAGGTTTTGTAATGTCACTTAGCAATGTCAGGTTTTGGCTCATTCTTTTCTCTTTGACTCGATCCATGCTATGATGTCAACAAGTCCCAACTAACAGTTATCCTCCATCAAAATTTGGCTTCTCGAATCGCCCACTTAGTGAAGAGATGGATAAACGAGAGACGATTAGTTCAAAGTTGGGAAACTCAACAACTCACACGTCTAGTTACGTGTATTCTTACACCTCACGGTAAATCAAGTACTTCTAGAGAGATGCATGATGGCATCAATACCCTAAACAAAGATCAATCTTTGAGGAAATCATAGAAATGCTTCAACATATAATGAATGAGCTAGGTAAACGTAACTTCGTAGTCATGTGGTCCGAGTAAAAACCCCTTACGACACAAGATTCTCTCAGAACAAAATGTGAACATGATAAATATATATATATATATATATATATATTGTAGTATGACAACAGCAAGTTTGAGATGAGGACGTACTCAGGAAGGACAAGCAATAATTATTAAGAGAAATATGGCTTAATTATATAATTAGTTAACTACTTATGTAACTTGCAATTTACATCTTTGTAATTAGGTCATCTATTGTGTATATAAAACAAAGCTTAACATGTAATGAATAAAAACTTTTTAACACCAAAATAGGTTTTTTGACATGGTATCAGAGAAATGTTAGCCTAGTATTTCTGTCGAAGTTTCTTTCAAGCTATAGAAAGCCACATTACTAGTTCTGATCAGTTTCAACTTTCAGTGATAACTCTCACTCATTCACTCTCGTACTTTTTCTAGATTCGTAGAGGTTTGTTTTATTTTTCTTTTAGTTGACGTGTCTAATAGTGAGGACCTAGTATTGACTGATGAGATTGTTTTCTCCTTTTAGTCTTACTCTTTGACGATTCCTTCTACATTACAAATCCCCCCCCCCCCACATTTCTTTCTTTTACGAAAATGAATTTTAAAAGAGTTGCGTATTCATTTGATCTAAATCATTTCGATCTATATCAAGTCAAAAAAATAGTACATTTTTATGAGCACACATGCACATCTTGCTTCAGCAAGACCAAGCTCGTGTTCAGGCATGTATTTGCCCAACTCAAATACTAAAATACTATAACGACTTATTTTTAGGGTGGTTTTGAAAATAAGGACGTTTTTAAGTTTTTATTTGAGAAAAGGGTAGTTTTAAGTTTTAATTAGTCAGGGTAGGGACATACTTTCATAATGCCAAACTTACCCTTCTCTTTGAGAGAAAGAGAGAGACAGAGCAGTCTGTTCCTTAGAGAGAGACAGACGCAGAAAATACCATGGGTCCCAGGCGTAGTCTACGTCCGCGCGCGTAACAGCCGGGAAGAGAGCACTCACGCGCGTGATTGGGTCGTTTTTTGGGCCTGATTTCGGTTTTTGGGCGTGATCACTTTGATCCTTACTTTTGGTGGTGAGCCTGACTATCACATAGGGAAACTGTATTCCAGAGTTAACACCCTTCAGAAATGGTGCAAATGGGAAGACAAAACCATCACCAAGCTAGTTGACTGTGTTAGGCAGCTTAAGAAGAAGGTTAAAAAGCTCACAGCTCCAGCCACCTCACCCAAACGAGATACAAGAGAAGAGGTGGGAGAAAGCTCAGCTGCTCATGACCTTGTGCTACCACCAGGAAAAGAAGATTGGGTGAACCCGGCCACAGCGTTCCAACCAGACTCACCTGAGAGCAGCCCACCTAGATACTCAACTCCATCATGTTCCACCTCCAACCCATCCCACTACCTGGGATCAGACCTCAGTGATTGAGGTAAACACTCAAAACTCTATATATATGCATGTAGTTCTTCTTTTCCATTTTGCATTTTACTTGTTTGATTTGTTTTTTTTAACTCCTTTCTCATGCTTTTATAACACAAGGGACTGTGTTATTTAAGTGTGGGGGAGGAGTTTCATCCTTTACTAATCATGTTTTCTCTTTTCTTATTTTACACTTTGAGTCTTGAGTCACATTCTAGTTGCATATTCATGTAGTCTCATCTAAGTGCATATAAAAACAAAAAAAATGGAAAAATCTGAAAAATTTACACAAAAAAATGATCATGTAGTTGCATTCTCATTTTTAGGATTGAGTCTAGATTGCATATGCATGTAGGTTGCATCTTGCAGGGAGTAATGATAGGTTTTCTAGAGAGTACATCACTTTGAGAACTTGAACTGAATATGCTTGTGAATCTTTTTCTGTGCTTGCAAAGTCTGAAATGATCTGAATCTGAGAAGCAAGTTTGAATTGAACTCAACTCTAATTAAGTGAAAACCCTGAACTTGACTTGAAATTATCATTTGGTGCATTGTTTGAACAAGCTTGTGGATACCAATATACATATTTGAGCTAGAATCCTGTTTTTACCATCCTCTTCCTTAGCTCAAATAGCTGAATCTGCATAATAGATCAGTTTTCCTCACCCTGAACCCATCCTTCTTTCAAGCCAATTGTTTGTGTGTGATTGAGAGGCCACCTTGGACCAAACTTAGCAGAAAGTGTTAGGTTTAGGGCGACAAGGGCAAGTCTCATTGAGTGCTAAGTTCCTTCATCAAGGAGCTGAGAGATTTGGCAAGAACTAAGTGTGGGGGAATACATGTTGGTGAGTGGAAAAAGGAGAGATGAGTGGAAATGAAAGGAGAATGGTGAGAACTAGGGGAATGAAAAAGAAAGGAAATCAGTCTTGGAGTTTTGAGTCAAAGAAAGTGAGCTCTAGTGTTTTGAAAAGAAAGAGTCTAGCCTCTAAGTGAAAAGAAAAGAAGCCAAAGAGCTCAAATGTTTTAAAAAGAAAAAAAAAGAGGTTAGAGGTTACAAAAGAAAGTGAAAAAGAGCTATTGAAAGTTTGAACTCCAAGACTTGTGTATGAAAAAGAAAAGAGAGTCCCCTAGTGAGAGAAGAATGAGTGTGAAAAGTGAGCAAGTGAGGAAACTTTGAGTAGAGTGTGGGGTGGGATGAGTCTTTGCCCTTGTATGCATAGGTTGCCTTTTACCTTTAGCATTCTGCCAAAGTTTGGTCATTCATAGAGAGATCTTTTTGCTGCATTGAACCCACTCAGGCATTGATGAGATCATTTTAGTCTCATAACCTCACTCTAGCCAAACTATGTTTGTTTAAACAATGCATCATTTGATCCACTTGGTAAAAAGCTTAATGAATGTGAAAGAGTTGAGAGAAAGAATAACTTGTGGAGATTCCTTGTTGAGTTGATATATATCTGAGTATGGCTTTGCATTGCATAATTGAGCATGAACTTGAATTCTCATTGTGATCACTTCTCTCAAAAAGGAAATGTGAACTCCCATGCATTCAACCTCTCTCTCTCATTTGTTCTTGTTTGCTTGAGGACAAGCAAAGGACAAGTGTGGGGGAGTTGATATGTTCATAATTTGCATCATTTAGGTTGCTTAATTCATTCCAAATCATGTTTTATTCCATGCATTTTAGGTCCTTAGGGTTTTGTTTTAGAACTTAGGAGATGCATTAGGTCCCAATGAGTCTTTGCATGTTTTGAGTGTTTATCAGGTCTATTTGGAGCTGAAAAGATGAATCCAGGAGGTGGAATGGTGATCAAGCCTTGAAAAATGGTGAACTTGTGTTTTTGGAGGTTATCGGCCATTCTCGCGGACCAGGGAGGTTTTTACCGGCCATTTTCATGTACCGCGGATAGACATTATCGGCTAAAACGCGTACCGCGAGTGGATTGTATCGGCCAAAATCTCTGGGTGCAGACTCGTTTCCGAAATCGCCTGTCCGGGGAACCTTCCGGTCCGATTCAGATGTCGGGTGCTTCATAGAAGTTGGAGAGTATTGAATCACGGATTCATAGCAAGTGGAATCATGGAATTCGGACGCGTGAGCAGAGAGTTAATCTCGTGGGAAGAAACCCCTGTCTCGCTGCTGTATTGGACTAAGCCGATAAGCTCTGAAGAATGCGAAGGACGGTGCACTTCCAGGCCGATTCAGTTTCCGGGGCCTTCATGAGAATCAGAGAAATTTGAGTTTTATTTCCAGAACATCCGAGATCATTCGATTCGGAGCTATGATCAGGAAGATACGGTCTCGGGAATGGACACATGTATAGATGGCTCTCTTTGATCGTGTAAATGCATTGCAAAGATGAACCCTCCAGGAAGCCTTCCACTTCCCAAGCACCGAAGCTTCTTTGACCAAAGTTGGAGATATATGAGTCCTCTGTCCTCTGCAACCGGAATCACTCAATTCGGACAAGTATATCGTGAGTTACACTCTCCGGAATGCGAAGTGGTCCAGACAGCACTGAATGACTAAGTTAAACATGCCGCGATGGAATGCCACGGTCCACACTTGGCCGTGGCAACTTTTGCACACCCTCGGCGAATGACACGATCTTCATGCCACGGTCTACACTTGACCGTGGCAAACAAACACTTGGCTGGGAGGAATTCTGCAAACCTTCGGCGATTGACACGGCCCGAATGTCACGGTCCAGGACTTAACCGTGGCAACTTCTGCAAACCTTCGGCGAATGGCACGATCTTCATGCCACGGTCTGGGACTTGACCATGGCAAACAAATACTTGGCTGGAAAGGACTTTACAAGCATGCGGGTTTTGACACGGTCTGAATGCCACAGTTTGGGGCTTGACCGTGGCAACTTTTACACATCTTCGGCGTTTGGCACGATGATCTGCCACGGGTTTTGGACGAAGCTTGTTAGACCGTGGCATCAAAATGCAGCCAAGAACACGCAACAAGCTTTGACACGGTCAGGTTGCCACGGCCACACCAAGAACACACTTGACCGTGGCAAACCCATCTTCACCCACCAAGACTGGGTCAGTACCCGGTTTGTTCCGGGTTGACCCGGCTCCTATATATTGTTTTTAGACCTAATTTGGAGAACACCTTTTATCTACTTTTAGTTTCTTTTCCTCTTTGGTGAAAAACCACTTGATACACCTTGTTTTTAGTGTTTAATATCGATTTGAAGTTTCTTTTCATCTTGTTCCATCATTTCTTATCATCAAATCACACTTCTAATCATGATTAACAACACATCTTGCAAAGGATTTAGTGTGTTGATCATGATTAGTGAGTAATCCCATATTAAGGTCTTAGATATGTAAATTAGGGTGCTTAAGTGGTAGATTAGTGAGCTTAAGGGTTAGATCATGCATATTCCATTCTCTACAACTTGTTCTCTATGCTAGATCCATACAAATCATATGTGGTCTAGATTCTGGGCATTTCATGCACCAAAAGTGTTTGATGAAATGCCTGAACCAAGGTTGTAGAGGTTTAAGTGTGATTCATCATGGGAATGATTGTTTATATGCTTAAATGACAGTTAAACTGATTCTTAATGCTTGTTAACTCATGTTTCACCGATGATGATTGGGTTGGAAACTGTTTTAGCATAGGAGTTAATACATTCATGAGAGGATTAACTTAATTAAAGATGTTTCTGTTGAATGGTTTGCTTGATCATATGATTCATTAGCTTATTAGTTTATCACTGAAGGCACCCTAATCCACTATCATGTCTAAGACCTTTCTCATCATCATTCATACATTCTCACCATTTGTAATTGTTTAGTTCTTGTTTAATCATTTCATTAGTCTTTAATCCTGTTTAAATTTGTAGTTGTCTCTAGATAATCAAAACCAATCTTGTTTGCTTGAATTAAGAACTTGATCATATAGTTTAGTGTCTAACACCACATCTGGATTGATAAACCTCTTTGTGCTACTTTGACAAGGGGATTGATAGCCCTGAGACCCTAAAAAGTCTTGTCTATCACCTTACTGGGCCTCTGTTATGGGCCGGAAACTACCCAACTCATTACACGCAAAACTGCCCTTCCCATTCTCTTTTTAATTTTGGCGGGAAAAATTGTGGTTAATTAGAGATAATGGAGATAAATTGGTTAAAATAAGAAACAAAGTATCCTAACCAAATTAGAAACCCTAGTTTTCCTTTCCAGAAGATGTTGAAATTGAAGGGGAAATTATGCGATGATCAAAAGGACAACAACCACGGTTAGTTACTTAATCCTATTATTGTACACCCATAGATTTGTCATTGTTATTTTCGAATTTTTTTTCGAACTGGTGTCCGCTATTTGTCAGTAGTTTTTTAGATATGGTGTTCGCGAATTGCAGTGGATGCGTTCATTCTTGTTATGGCGGGAACATGGATAAGGTACTATACAGGAGAATGGGATTTCAAAATGGACATATCTCGTCGTGGAAGGTGCATAAATTGCAAAGATGTGTCCGGACCAGATGATTTGAGAAATCTGATTGCGCATGAGTTCGGATTAGACCCGAGAGTTGTTTCGGTGGAGATTTCCTACTGGTTTGATGATGTTCTAGCTGAGCTTAATGGTGATGGGAGTTGTCCATGTGTAATAGTTACTCCTCGAGAGTACAAATTCTTCCTTTCGCTGCATAAGTCTGACAAGTCTGTGAATTTATTTGTCACATTCAAGGAGTCAGTAAATGGTAAAATGGTGAGATTGAAACGGAAGAAAAGTCTTGAAGTTCAAATAGCGAGGGAACGGCGAAAGTTCTTAGGGCCAACAAACTTCATAACCTCTTCTTCGGCAGAGTCTAGTCAACCCGTGATGAAGCAGATGATGAAGATATCGATGATTGTTTGCTGATAGCACATGCCGAGAAAGTAGAGGCAGAGGCCGCAATGAACACCTCCAAAGGTGTACAACTTGAAGCTGTCTCTGTTATCCATCCTCCATTGGGATTAAAAATGTCCCAGGAATCAGAGAAAGTAGAGGCTAAGGCCAGCACTAACACCTCCGTTAATGTAAAACCTGATGTTCCAAGTCACGCTGTCTCTGTTGACCACCCTGAGTTGGAATTAAAAATGTCCCAGGAATCAGACGAGGCGAGAGATTTGGAAGAGAAGGAAGCTGATGATGTTGACGATGACGCACACGGCTCTGATGATGATTATGATCTGGATTATGATTTTGACTGGTGGAATGATTACGTACTAGCAGATGGTAAGGGTTTCCATTCTAAACCTGGATTTGATGAGGATAAGGATGACTCTGGTAGTTCAGGGGGTTGTGGAAGTACTCGCGGAAGTGAGCCGAGTGATTCAAACCATATGGACAACTCCATTGTCTTAACGGAGAGTCCTATTCATTTTCCTGGAAGAAAGAGGACTGTATGTGAGAATGTTCTGGCTCCCCATGGAGATGATGATGATTTTGTGCAGACTTCGACAGGTGATGTCAGTTGGGGGCGTCAGAATGGTGGTGCAGAGCTGAAGAAAGCGATTAAACGTACATAACTATATGGATTTCCGAGTGTGGCACCAGTCTCTGATGAAATGGGAGGGGATTTCGATGAACTTGATTTGTCAAATGAAGATGGAGAGATATGGGTTGGGAAAAAGTTCAGGAACAAGGAACACTTTAAAATCACGTTGGCCATCAATGCGCTGAAGAATATAGTGACGTTCGAATTCAAAAAGCATGCGAAGAAGTACACAGTCGCCGAATGTCCATCAAAGATATGTGATTGGAGAGTGTTGGGGTGTCAAGTTGGCGAGTCGGTGTTGTATGAGGTGAGGAAGGCGTGTTTGAAGCATACATGCCACCCGGATACAAGAAAGAAATTTTCTAAACATGCTACTTCTAAAGTCATGGCGGCTCTCCTGAAGTCTAAGTATGAGAATGCAATAGTTGGGTCACGTGCGAGTCAGCTACCTGCGATTGTTCTCTCCGAATATAATATTACAGCCTCATACTGGAAATGCTGGAAAGCTAAGGAGCTGGCTATATACTCTGCTCACGGAACAGAGGAGACTTCTTTCAAATTATTACCGATTTACCTCCATGTGCTCAAGTATGCTAACCCCGACACCATAACGCATTTGATAACCGAGAGCGAGAGAGATGAAAAAGATGGAAAATGTATTACCAGGTTTAAGTCCGTATTTATGGCATTGGCTGCGTGTATATATGGATGGAAACATTTGAAACAAGTAGTTGTTGTTGATGGGACTCACCTGACTGGTAAGTATAAGGGTTGTCTATTAACGGCCAGTGGACAAGATTCTAATTACCAGGTATTTCCAATAGCGTTCGCCGTTGTCGATGCAGAGTTTGACAAGACGTGGAGGTGGTTCTTTGAGAAGTTGTTAGAAATTATTCCTTGATGACTTGCATGTGCTGACGAATAACAAAACATAAATAACATATATTACAGATAATTAAAGATTGAGTAAGTACTAACTATATACTTACCATCGTGTTAACCCACTCAGTAGGCTTCGCAATTTGTAGGAAGAATTGATTGTTGACAGTATGACCAGTGACAATGCAAAAGTCGCTGTAATGAGAGCAATTGGTAATTGATAACAATGAATGTTTAAGGATAAATTGCTTTCGATACGAAATAACTTACATGTTTCTTTCACGCGATAATAACTCCTGGAATGCCTTGAAGTGGTCTTGTTCCACTGTTTCGAGTGGTTTGTACGCAGCTTTCGATCTGGATACAAATAGAGCTTTCACCTTTGAATCTGCGGTGTAAATATCTCGAATCTTGTCCGACCGTACGCATGCGCGTTTTCCTCTAGCTCTTCCGCCTCTTCCTGTTCCTCCACTTTTTCTCTTTACACCAGACGATCCCTCAACTTCTTGTGGGGGTTTTGGAGTACAAGGGGTCTTCTGCGAAGCATCACTTGCATCCTCAGGTGCAGTATGGTAATCTTTCCCTGCATTTGAGTCGTCCTCATTAGCCACAGCCTACACACCACTGTAACAATAGAGCGTATAACATATCAATCGTATACCTATCGTATACCTATCGTATACCTAAACACTACTGTATACACATGTATATCATATGAACAACTTTATTGTCTGACCTATGCATCCTGCGCATCTGTCTGCGCTTCATTTTTCTTATATGCGTAGCTCAATGGGTGAGGAGTCTGAGGTTTGTAGACTACTAAGGTGCCTGACACCAAATTTGTTCTACCACCATCCACCTGAATAATTCATAAAAAACATAGCACAATACACACACGTTATGAAACTTAATAGAGTCAGCTGGTGACTAAACAATTAGCTCACCTCGTTGAGGCCAGAAGGTGGATCTTCATCCAGATTGACGAAGTAAGGAGGTGGACGAGTTGTTCCTGAATTGTCTTGTTCAGGTTCAGGGTTCTTCGTCGGAGCTTCTGGAGTCTTCAAGTACGCATGGTCCCTGGGAGAATAATGGTCGCCGCCGTAGTAAGTAGAGGTCCCTTCTTCAGCATCTCTTTCTTTCTCGTGTACACCATCTTCGGGGTGTACACCATCATCATGGCGTACGCTTGACTGTGCACCATCATAACCTCCTTCTTCACTTCCATCTTCGGCTTCGTCTTCATCCGATTTTTGACCATCTTTTTTGGATTCTGTCCTTCGTCATCCTGTTCCCCATCTTCTTTTGACTGGTGTACATCGTCATCTTCTTCGTCCTGTTGGTATACGCCCAATCTCTTGTCCAACTCTGTCTTAATCTTACGAAGGAGCAAATTATTCTGACTTACTATCCATCTTTTAAGATCTTTAAACTGTCCACTTTCAGGGGTTTCATCTTCCGATAGATTAGAAGAGTTCTTGCCCATGCCTCTCTTCCTCTGCATCTTACGTTTTTCAGTTTGATGAGTTTTCAGTTTCTTCTTCGGTCGGGTGGATGGCTCAGGTTCCTGTTCATTGGTAACCTCGTCCTCTGCATCACTAATATCCACGATAGGTGCCGGTGCCACTGCAAAATCCGAAGGTGTGAATTTGTACCCCTCGGCCATGAGTTCCTGCATGAATGCAACTTCGGCATCCTCTACCTCATCTCCCCAACGCAATTCATTATGTTGGTCATTGTCACCATCATCCACTACCATCTGTTTGACAGACAACTAAGACAAAAAAAACAATTGCAAAATTACCAACCAAAATGACAGAGCACTGATCTTTTAAGACAAGTACTACAAAATAAGACTACAAATAGTACCAAATATAATACTACAAATAATTTACCAGAGGGTCGGATTCCACGGCAAGTATGTCCCCAAGATGCAATAGTGTGATAACGTTTTGACAGCCTTCGGGATCTTCAACGAATGTCTTCAAGTTATCAGGTTGAGGAATTTTGGAAACCAACATTGGTATACATTGGAAGGCCATGAGTTGTAGTGATAGAGGGAATCCATAGCATGCACTGGTTTTCTGTTTAAGTTGACGGCGCAATCGTGTTACAGGATTCTCCCTTTTCTCGGCATCCGTGATTGCCTTCGGAGCTTAAAAACGAGATACTGTTTTGTTAAAGGATACCCTCCCCCATGGATACAGCATGAACCTATCCAAGTCAGTCAACATCGCAACGTATTTCTCGGTGAGGGCCAGATTTTTGCTATTGCAAAACAGAACACCGTCGACAAGAACGATTAGGGCCAATGGAAGCCGTTTCCATCGGGGTAGATCCGGGTCCTTTAGCATTTCAAGCACATCAAACACGTTCATAGCCTTCGCTCTTCCGAACAGGTTTTTCCAGATTCCTGTCTTTCCGACATCTTCTTCTTCTTCTGTGCTATCAGGTTCGGGATTGCAATTCAATCCAGTGATTTCCTTAAACTCCCGTACCGAATATCTCAGAGGCTGTCCACCAAAGAGGAACCAAATCTCGTGTTTCTTCGTGGTCACAAGTTGTCGTGATAGAAGGGCATGGACTAGTTTGGCGCTGTTGCAACATCTTGCAACAGGTAGATGGAATAACTTCCCAAACTGGGAATGAAGTAGCTTCTCAAGATCTTCAGTACCCTTTAACGCCTCGACAAGGAGGCCAATGACATTGGCCTTTGAATATATGTTCAACCGAGCACCAACGGGGTAGCAACCATCACCGAGGACCCTTTTTGGTATTTTTTCCAAAATATTGTTTGACGATTCTCCATCTTCCATGCCTGTATTCGAAGGTCCTCCGTCTTCCATTCCTGTATTTGAACCAAAAAACAATTCCGAAATGCAGGAAAGATATAATATTCTGGATAAACAGTTCAATGCAAACCCAGGGGAAAAGTTTGAGGGAAAAGAGTTTGAAGGAGTTGGAAAGAGAGAACAGAGAAAAACTACCCTATTCGTATGGATTCCTATATAAACTTCTATAACTGTTTCTAGATGATATAAGAGTAATCTAACCGTTTGAATTCAATATATAGACATAAGTACTAGAGTTCATAACCGCTAATAAATATATCAGGCCAATCAGGCGCCCCGTTTCAATCGTAATTTGAGTTACAAACCGCCAGTACAGTTAAGACAAGGTCGAAGTTCATAAACGTAACTTACTTTTAGAATTCTGAGCAGACCATTCTAGAAGAAGAGGAGCGAATTGTAATTTGGATCAACACCGCCGGCGTGGATTTTGACGACTCGTGTGAATGGGATGTTCAACCCGGTGGTCACTCCGTCGCGGTGGCATGGGCAGTATGGGCGAGTGGTCCGTCGGAGCTGTCTTCGAGTTACTCCGGAGCACTCACCTCGACACCGGAGGCACGGTGTTGTTGCGCCTTAACGATTTTTTTACTTTCCACGCCATTACAACGGTCAATCGGATAGCTAATCGGAGATGGATTGCCGGAGATGCTAGATGGACTACGTCCAGATGTGGATCCCAAATTTAATTTTTAATTTAAATGTTGGGGTGTCGATAAATTATACATTTGGTTTTACTTCGGTTTATGATAATTGGACTTCGGTTTATAATTTTTTGTAATCGGTTTACCAAATCGGATTTAATCAGAAATTTTTAGTTTTTTTACTTCGATAATGGCAATTTTGAAAATAAAAATTGCCTTAGGGCCCTTGTGGGAAGACAAACAGTAAAAACAGCCCTATCTTTCCAAGGTTTTCAAAACATTATATTCCTCTATTTTAAAACTTAAAAACTACCCATTCAGCAATTTTCTCTTATTTTTACTGCTTCATCATACAAATATACAGTACATAACTGCTCGAACCATTTATCTTTAATCATCTCAAAATCAAATCAATCCTCAATTCTTGACTACCAAAACACTTGGGTTTGTGTTTATCAGTTTATGTTTTGACTTTGTACAGACATGGCTTTGGGATATAGAGCAAGTAGTTTCTTTCCAATAATTCGTTCAGACATGGCTCATCATTCATCTGATGCAGTGCCTAAAACATCTTAATGCCTCAACACAATACCAATAAATAGACATGTTGCATTTTTTTGTTTGATATACCAAAAATAAAGATGAAAGGTACTTTTTATTTATTTATTAGACGATTGATATTCTTAGTATATAGAAAATAGCTTTGACACTAAACAAGATTCAGTGAAACCTAGGAACAAACATTTGGAAACAAGTCTGTGAATATCCCGAAGATGTCATGATACTACACTCGTCTAGTTTGAACATACTAATCTTATATTCGTCCTCATCAGATAAGTAAATAGAGTTTGGGAGATATCCGTTAAATTCATGAGCGGAAACGGAGAAACAAGTATCGGTAGCCATCACAAGCGCATTGTCTCCCCCAGACTGAACTTGTACCCATTTCTTCAATTCTTCATCCACCTTGTAAACCTTGAAACCAACCGTTTTGGTATAATAGTCCTTTGTGATAACTCGCATCTTGTGATCCCAACATCATCGTGTATAACTTTGTAACTTTAAGAATAACTTTGAGGATTCACTGACCTAACTTTTCTTGTGCCAATTATGATGAACCCCATATCCTTCAGGCATATTCGCTGGAGTGTGCCAATTTCCTCCTCGGGGGACCGTTTCAAGTCCATCCCAATGATCTATTTGTGCTTCAAGCTCTACTCCAATTAGGTACACTGGTGGAGGGAGACGAACCAATTTGTTCTTTATAAACAAACGCCTATTTCTTCTATATTGATGGTTTGGTGGTAAAAACCGACGGTGGCAATCAAACCAACAGGCTTTCCTACCATGTTTAAGCTGAAATGCATCAGTCCTATGAAGACAATAAGGACATGATAACCTCTCATGCGTTGTCCAACCTGATAGCATTCCGTATGCTGGGAAATCGCTTATTGTCCACATAAGCACCGCTCGCATCGTAAAATTTTTACCACTCGAACAGTCATATGTTCGTACTCCAACATGCCACAACTGGTTTAACTCATGTATGAGGGGTTGCAAAAACACATCAAGGGCCCGCTTCGGGTGATTTGGACCAGGGACCAATATACTTAGAAACAAAAACTCTCTTTGCATGCACATATCTGGAGGAAGGTTATATGGCGTAAGAATCACAGGCCATAATGAATATTGCCTACCAGACATACCAAATGGACTAAACCCGTCAGTGCAAAGACCAAGATAAACATTTCGCTTAGACCTAGCAAAGTCTGGATGTACGGTGTTAAAATGTTTCCAAGGTTTCCCGTCAGACGGGTGAGTCATTTTGTCATCTGTTTGTGAATGTTCTGCATGCCATTTCAAAAACAAATATTTGAATTTTTGTTTTTGAAATTTGATATAAATTTCAACTACTAAAAATTTTACTTAAACATTCAAAGACTCAAAAAATTTGTGTCTTTATATGTTTTGTTGGGTTGATGGAATAATGAGAGAAGAAAGGGTATATATAGATTTTTTGTTTGGTTACCAACATATTACCATTGCATATTTACATCAAATTTACGTCGAAATAAAATTTACATCACATTTACATCGATTTTACGTCAATTACAAGATAGAGGACAATTCCTCGTATTATCGATGTAAATTTTACGACAACATTACGACGAAATATTACGACGATTTTACGAGGAATCGAATTTACGACGAATTTTTTGAACGACGTAATGTCGTCGTAAATTTACGACGACTACAAATCGTCGTAAATAATTCGTTAGAAAAGCCGCTCTTTCTTGTAGTGGTACCATAAGTGAGTCCGGCTGTGTCGCATTTGATCAGCCACCCCTGGTTTGAGGAGGAGACTCGGAAAAAGGAGGTGTGTGATAGAACTTCCCTGCAGCAGCTTCTTGTGCTGTCATGCCCTTTATCTTCAATAACTCTCCATCTACTTCGGGATCTGTTATTTACACTCATCTTTTTCTTGTTTAGACTGGTGGATATAGTGAATAATGATTCCTACGGTAAGTTACACTGCATAAATCGTCTTTAAGAAAAAACATGGATACTCAGATTTTTGGAATAGCATAAAGAGATTCTTCTTCTCCTATTTATCAGGTCGGGTTTAACATGATGGAAGTGACCATAGGAAATGTTACAATCAAACAATGGGATCTTGGTGGTCAACCAAGATTTTGCAGCATGTGGGAACGTTATTGCCAGCGCTTTTTCTGTGATTGTGTAAGGATCTTATTCTAAAGTTTCTGTTCTCTTTATATCCCCCACAGTTTTGTTCATGTATGTTGTTGATGCTGCAGATCCTGACAACCTAAGTGCCTCGAAAAGTGAAATCCATGATTTGTTGAGCAAGACTTCGCTTAACGGTTTCCCTCTCCTGGTTCTTGGAAACAAAATTGCCAAACCTGGAGCTCTGTCCAAAGAAGCCTTAACCGATTGTATAAGTTGTTTCTTTATCTGAACACTCCAAAAAGGCATCAATATTTAGCTCGAATCTGATTATTTTTTTTTTAAATTCCATTGTGATTTCAGGGGGCTTAACTCGCTTACAGATAGAGAAGTCTGCTGTTTCATGATATCCTGCAAGAACTCTACCAACATTGATCAGGTCATTGATTGGCTCGTAAGCATTTAAGAAATCAAAGAACTAAACGTCAGTCTTCTTGATCTTCTTAGTCCTCCTGTGTTGTCTGGTTGAAGACAATTTTTTGTGTGAAACAAGATTTCTGTCTATTTTCTTTTCGCTGCTGCTAGTCTGGTTTGTTCTGGCTAGGTCCAGTCTTTGTTTGTATATTAGATGTGGATTGTGTTTTGTTCTTAAGCATTTGTAATTTTGAAAACGCAAAAACACAAGTGGCTCACTTCTATAAACTTCCATAAATCTACGGCGCTCAGTAGAAAACTTTAAACTTAAACTCAAGGAAAGAGCAATAAGCTCTGTGTATGATCAAAGGCTTTATTTATTTCTCTTCAAACCAGTTTATGAATGGGTCACGAGAAACCTGTGATGCTACTAACAAAACAGATAAAACTGAAAAATGGAAAAAGGTTTTACATATTTGTCTGAATTAGGACACGTTACAAGCTGCAAACACTGCTACTAACCAATAAAAAGACTTTAGCGATTATATGACTCTTACGATGCAAGGTTAAAACTTGACATTGTGAGGCCTCACTATCTGCAAACATGAGGATATATATAAGTATTAAAAGTGATTTGCCTTCTGTTTTATTGAGAAGAACTAATTAGCTTACACAATCAAACGAGCTCTTAATCCTTATCGAGTTTGGCTACGCATCATAAACTTTAAAGCTTTCTTTGCCGCTTTTGCAAAAATGAAGGCAGCTTCAGCTTTGGCTTCTGCTTCCTCTGCAACTCTTGCCGCTTCTTCAGCTTTGGCGATTGCAAATTCTGCTTCCGCCACTGCTCTTGCAGCGGCTGCAGCAGCTTCTTGTTCTGTCATGTCCGTTATGAGAGGGCGGCTTGGCAAAGGATTGTCATCAGCAACAGAAATGGAGGAGCACCAAGATTTACAGGTGCTACGGAAATGGAGGAGTTCGAGGTCAGAATATAAACGGACGGCAATCATCAAGAGTACCTCCTTCGGTAACATAGACCAATCAATTATTTTGTTCATTCTCTTTGTTTCACAATTTTTCACATAAGAAGTAAAACGCTATCATTCTTTATAGCTATGAATTGATGTGTTTGTTGGTCTTGAGTCTTGACCTTTTAGAGAAATTAAATAAAACGTTGAATAGAGCAGCAATTCATAAAATAATATATATATTCAAAAGGAGATTTATGGGAAGAATCTTATTATAAGGCATTTCTTTAAAATCAATGCAAAGCATTTGGCACTTAGTCAAAACTATGAAATGACATGGATTTTTTTCCATATAATAAAAATATTTTAGATTTTATGTAAATACTCTGTCAGTCTTTCACTATCCTACTCTTGAAAAAAAAGTTATGATTTGCCATGTTGACTATTCTATTTTAACAAATATTTTAGTAGAATTAAATTCAATGAATGTGAACAGAAGATTATAAAATTAAATGCGTAACAAAGATATTATTTTAATTAGTTGAATACAATATCTCATCCAATTCTCCCTTTTTATCATTTTTTTCCTTTACGACCATATAAATCTTTATAGAAATGTATGTTGTGCAAAAAAAAAAAATATCATACCTTATGTACCAAATAAAAAAACAGTCGAGAAAAAGTCTTATTTTAAAATATCTTCAAAATTAATAATATTAATAAAAAGTCTTATCTTCAAAATATCTTCAAAACTCTAATATTTTTAGGATTCTTTATGAATATTGTAATGGGGTTTGTGACTCGCCAAATTGATTCTCGTGGAGGTGATTCAGCATCAAGTTCATACAGCACCATCCTGAAATCTCGATTGCTCTGCTCGCAGTGTGGACGTTCTGGGCATGAGAAGAAAGAGTGCTGGAAAATAGTGGGTTTCCTTGAGTGGTACACGAAGAGAGGTGCTAAAGGAAGTGGTTGTGGTTCGGGTTCTCAGAGCCGTGGTGGTGGTCGTTACACCGGTCAAGGAAGAGGACAAGCCACTATTGCACATGCTACAAGTTCGAATGCTTCTCCTTTTCCGGAGTTCACAGCTGAGCAATAGAAAGTACTTACTCAGATGATTCAAGAAAATCAGGCGCTAGTAGCTCCGAAAAGTTATCTGGTAAAACCAAATTTGGCGATGTGATTCTTGACACGAGAGCCTCATATCATATGACTGGAAAGTTGTCTTGTTTGACAAACTTATTGTCTATTCGACCATGTTCTTGCAGACGGATGTAAAACGTTTGCCTTGAGTATGGGAGTGTTTCCTCTTTCGGAAAAAGTCTCATTGACAAATGTCCTTTATGTGCTTTCGTTGAATTGCACACTGATTTCCATCTCTAAGATTCTGAAGCAAACAAATTGTTTTGCTATGTTTACTGATACTATTTGTATCTTGCAGGACCATTTTTCGAGGATTCTGATTGGAACAGGTGAAGAGCGAGATGGGGTATATTACTTAACGAATGTTGCTACCGCGAGTATTCACACAGTTAAGGCTGCTTCCGATCACACTTTGTGGCACCAATATTTGGGGCATCCTAGTTTTTCAGTACTTCCAGCTTACCTATGTGTTCTAGTTCTCCTGTTTCTGTTAGCTCCAAGTCTTGCGACATATGTTTTTGGGCTAAACAAACCAGAGAATTTTTTTCAGTTAGTATTAATAAAACAATGAAATGTTTTTCTTAAACACATTGTGATGTTTGGGGCCTTTACTGCATCCCTTCTTCGTGTGGAGCCGTTTATTGTTTGACTATTGTTGATGATTTTTCTCGCGCTATTGGGACGTATCTCCTTCTTGAAAAATCAGAAGTTCGCACTGTTTTGGTGAATTTCTTAGCATATCCGGAAAAAAAATTTGGAAAATCAGTCAAAATGGTTCTGAGTGATAACGGGACCCGGTTCTTGTGTCTTTCATCTTATTTTCGAGCACATGGGATTGTCCATCAAACCTCTTGCTTTGCGACTCCACAAGAGAATGGTAGAGTTGAACGAAAGCACAGACACATCCTTAACGTCGCTGAGCATTAATGTTTCAGGTTAGTTTGCCAACCAAATTTTGGGGTGAAGCAATTTCACAGCCACTTACTGATAAATCATATACCTACAGCCCTACATCAAGGGTGTTCACCGTATGAGATTTATTGGATTATACTCAACTACGTGTGTTTGGATCAGCTTGTTATAATCATCGTGTTACTCGCGGCAAAGACAAATTTGGAGAACATAGTCGCCTTTGTGTTTTTGTTGGATATCCCTTTGGTAAAAAGGGATGAGAGTTTACGATCTAGAAAAATGGAAAAACAGTGTTTGTGTTTTTGTTGGATATCCTTTTGTGTTTTGTGATGCTACTAACAAAACAGAAAAATGGAAAAAGGTTTTACATATTTGTCTGAGTTAGGGCACGTTATAAGCTGCAAACACTGCTACTAACCAATAAAAAGACTTTGGCTACGCATCAAAAACTTTAAAGCTTTCTTTGCCGCTTTTGCAAAAATGAAGGCAGTTTCTGCTTCCTCTGCCACTCTTGATGCTTCTTCAGCTTTGGCGATTGCAAATTCTGCTTCCGCCACTGCTCTTGAAGCGGCTGCAGCAGCTTCTTGTTCTGTCATGCCCTTTATCATCAATAACTCTCCATCTACTTAGGTTTTAATAACCAAAGTTGCGACGAGGGGGTTAAGGTGGATGAGAGGGCGGCTTGGCAAAGGATTGTCATCATAACAGAAATGGAGGAGCGCCAAGATTTACAGGTGCTACGGAAATGGAGGAGTTCGAGGTCAGCATACAAACGGACGGCAATCATCAAGAGTACCTCCTTCGGTAACATATACCAATCAATCATTTTGTTCATTCTCTTTGTTTCACAATTTTCCAAATAAGAAGCAAAACACTATCATTCTTTATAGCTATGAATCGATGTGTTTGTTGGTCTTGAGTCTTGACCTTATAGAGAAACTAAATAAAACGTAGAATAGAGCAGCAATTCATAAGGTAATATCTATTCAAAAGGAGATTTATTGGAAGAATTTTACTATAGGGCATTTCTTTAAAATCAATGCAGAGCATTTGGCACTCAGTCAAAACTATGAAATGACATGGATTTTTTTCCATATAATAAAAGTATTTTAGATTTTATGTAAATACTCTGTCAATCTTTCACTATCCTTATGATTTTTGCCATGTTGACTATTCTATTTTAACAAAATATTTTAGAGGAATTAAGTGTTATGAATGTGAACAGAAGATTATAAACTTAAATGCATAACAAAGATATTATTGAATACAATTATATTCTTTTTTCTCTTCCAGTTCTCCCTTTTTATCATTTTTTTTCATTTCCGACCATATATACCTTTATAGAAATGTTGTTAATTTGTGCGTAGAAAAATTTACCTTATGTACCCAAAAAATGATCTCTAAATAATTTTACTTTAAAAAATCTTTAAAACAATAATATTATGTATTCGTTGATAGTCTCTAAAACCCTTAACCCTAAATCCTAAACCTATTTCCCAAATATCATTATTTTTTGGTGAATTTTATTTTATATGTATGTAATATAATTCTATTGTTGTTAATTATGGTTGTGATAAATTTTATTAATATGCCTCTTTTGTTTCACAAATAATGTTATTTTTGCATATTTTACATATATTACAAAAATTAATAAAAGTTCTACATTATTATACACAATAGTTTTTTTTCCTTTCTGATCAATATACATAAACAAAACCTTAAAATAAAACTATTTGTGAAGTGTCAAATTCATTGATATAAGTTGCTAAGAGCTCGAAATATTTTTCCTCTGTGTGGATCTCCGTTCACTTGTACCAAAAATTGGAGTATTATGTAACATAATTAATACATGATTCTCCATCGCAAGTTTTGATTTCTGTATTTCCACTTGAAGTTGAAAGTCTACATAAACACAATATCACAGTCTTGCATATAATATATCAAGATTTTTTTTTCATACGAATAATTTTGCGTATCTAAACACAAATATTAAAATTAATTGGCTAAATAAACAACATTGACAATATTGCATCCAAAAGCAGAAACAAATACTGGTTTCTGCATCCATTATTGAAATAGAATAATAACCAAGAGCAAATTTAGTTTCAATAATTGTTGACATACTAAGATATACAAACATTACTAGAAAAAGTAAGTAATTAAACACTTTTGTATTTGGGAAAAGTAATTTGTTCATTGGACACATTTGGTGATTTTTCTTTGTCATACTCGGTGATTCAAATCGATGAGTAATTTGTTCACTGAAATTCTTTTTCTTTAAAATTTTAACTGAGAGAAATTGATGAGATAAAAAGAAAATACCAATGAAAACTGAATTTAAAGATAAAGTGAAAAAAGTAAAGAGTAGGGAAATTCTCTAAAATAGCCCCAAAAACTAAAGTTTCTCTAATATAGCCCTTCATTTGGAAGGGAACAACTATAGTCTTCATCAAACTCAGATAACACGCTCTAATCTATTTTCTCCTTCAGACTTTCGTAAAACCTAATATGATTTTCTCAGAGAAAACTTCATCGATTTTCTTGAAGCATTTGAGTGGGATTACAATAACGGTCTTAGAGCAGAAGAACAAGCATCGCGCATCAGTTAGGGTAAGTTCTTCTGATTGGTAATTGATTTTCGTTGGATTGGGTATTATTTTTTTTTTGTCAGAGAGCGAGGAAATGGTTAAATTTCGTCGAACTGGTAAATTTGTAGGTTCCGATGGCCGCATTGTGGGATATTGGGTGTTAGAGCATGTTTGATTTTAGTCTAGGGTTGTATTTGTTAATTCATAAAAATTTAGGAATGTCTTCTTGAATTGTTTTCATAAACCTAAATGCATTTATATGTGATTGTTTTGTTTCCTCAAGTCTTAGATCAATAGTGTACTTTGTCTTTCCTCAGGCCTGGAGAGGGAATTCTCAAATGGTTTTGCTTAGTCTGGTCAACTCAAAGGAACACTTCCTCATGGGAAGGGGAAGTATGTATGTTCTGATGGAATCATATACGAGTGTGATTGAGAAGAAGAGAAATTTACCTTTTAAGAATTTCTTCCTAAATGTAAATGATAACTTCCTAAAATTAAGTAGTTGTATAAACAGTCACAAAGGTTATTATTTGTACATGTATGCCTTCCTATATGTATATGATGGCTTCTAAAATTTCAGTTGTTGTATAAATAGAAATAAAAGTTATTATTTAAATCTTTTAGGAATGTCTTCCTAACTATATATGATGACTTTCTAAATTTTATTTGTTGTATATATAGACACATAAGTTCCAATAACATGTTTTAGAATGAATTGAGATGTTTGTGTTGTTATCTATGTTATCAAAGTACTCTTGAATTCTTAGACATGTTTGTTGTTGCAAATCATTTTTATGTTCACTTGAATAGTTCTAAATTTTTAGATGATCAAATAATTCGTATACGTTTTAGGATGGTATTCTGAAATATTCAAGAAA
This sequence comes from Eutrema salsugineum, assembly GCF_000478725.1. Classification (NCBI taxonomy): domain Eukaryota; kingdom Viridiplantae; phylum Streptophyta; class Magnoliopsida; order Brassicales; family Brassicaceae; genus Eutrema; species Eutrema salsugineum. The sequence goes on along the minus strand of NW_006256901.1, from coordinate 4,268,271 downwards.
CCTTCCTACTTTATAAATGGTTCATATATATTTAAAATGGTCTTCCTAAATAGTCAATAAGAGAATTTGGTGTTTGATATACATGTAAAAAATAACATTTTCTTTGCAGTTGATTCTATAAAAATTTCCAATATACAACATCAGTTTCATACCATTGCATTATAGAAACGTCATTTAAAACATTTTCATGAAGCTTTCTTATATATTTAGGAAGCCTTTCCTAAACATAAATTGTAGGAAGGTCTTCCTAAATATGTAGGAACGTTTCCTAAATTGCTGCAAATAACTGCAGTAATTGCAATGTCTCCTCAAAAACAGCGGCTTGTCCTTGTCAGCTCTCATCTACAGATAAAAAACAATATTCTGTATACTTGAACGTGATGATGTCATGCCTGAAATCGATATTTACTACCAAATGAGATCTTAAATAACTCTGCATAATCACACATTCTCAGCATTTCTCTTTGAAACATAAGGAACCTGCGATAATTGAAAACTAATAGTCAAGACAAGGTATCTGAAACATTCGCTAACGATCGATTCTGGAAAAGTCTCTATTCAAATCGGAGAAATGTAATCACCAAGATGATGATAGATGTGAAATCGACGATAGAAACGGCTATATGAAATCTCTCAATCGCAACGATGATCGGCTCAATCAAATGAATGAAGTAATCCCAATCATAATAAATGACGTAATCCCAATCCAACATCTCTCAATCGTGATGAACAACATAATTTCAAATCTAATCGCTGATATGAAATTTCTCAATCGCTGGAGGATTGAAATCAACGATGATCGGCTTATGCAAATGATCGGCGACAATAATCCAATCGATTTTAGTTAATTTTCTTAATTTATCTTAATTTTCTATAACGAAGGCTATAGTTGTCTCCTTCCAAATGAGGTAGCTGTTTCAATTTTCTAATTGATAAATTGAATGAATTCATTCAATTTATCAATTAGAAAATTGAAGAAATGAAAAACAAATCAATAAAGTAAAAAGAAATAAAAGACAAATGTGTCAAAACATAGTGTTTATGACTATTGACTATATTAGACACAAAAATCTCAAAAAATGTCTATAATGGTTTTTATCTCTAAAAAAATTCACAAGCCGAATAATTCTGTTGTACATAATAAGTTCATCCCTCGTCTTTCCTTTCTTCTGTTGTTTTTTTTTGTTTAACTACGGAAATTCCGGAAATAAACAATCGGATAGCGTAATCAAAACGCAACGCAAATCTTAAACTCTAATAATCTTTAATAGCGTAGTCAAAACGCAACCCAAAGATTTTTTGCGACGATTATTTCTTTTGCACATAAATTTCTATAAATACCAAAGAAGCAGTACCTTCGGAAAAAAAAAAAACCAAAGAAGCAGTTCCTCTTTCCACGATTCACTTTTAACCCTTAACCCGCTCCTCATCTGCACCATGGACAACAAATCGGCTGCCAAAGCTGAAGAATCTCCTGCTGTGATTAAGGCCACGACGCCTTTGAAGAATGTTGAGAGAGAACCGGAAGAGGATTTGGAGAAGCATGAGATGATTGAGAAGGAGAAATCTTATCATACGAAGGAGATAATGGAGATGATACAAGGATTGGCTTCTCGTATTTGAAGAAAAGGAGAGTATGTTTCGTCTTTTAGGCAGTGGTCGTGGTAGACCTCTTTTTGACGGTGGATGTTTCAGAGGTGAAGAAAAGGAGAGTAAAAATCCTTTTGGTCTTTATGGTCGTGGTCGTGGTCGTAGTTTTTTTACGGGTGGTCGTTTTAGCGGTGAAGAAAACGATAGTGATAATCCTTTTGGTCGTGGTCGTAATTTTTTTCCCGGTGGTCGTTTTAGTGGTGAAGAAAAGGCTAGTGATAATCGTTTTGGTCTTTTTGGCGGTGATCGTGCTCCTAGTGTTTTTCCCGGTGATCGTGCTTCTAGTGTTTTTCCCGGTGGTCGTTTTAGCGGTGAAGAAAAGGAGAGTGATAATCGTTTTGGTCTTTTTGTCGGTGGTCGCTTTAGCGGCGGTCGTTGTGGCGGTCGTGGAGAGTGTAGCTTCTGTTGACATTTATCTTCTTCATTGACCCCAAAATTAGAGAAAAAAAAAAACAAGATTTCTCTTCTTCTAAGAAAAGAAAGAACAAAAAAAAAAGAACAAAAAATTAACTTGTGATACAATGCAACCTTTTCAATAGTTTGGTTTTTCTGTGTGTGTGTTAAATAACCTCTGCTTTGTGTGCTTTTGGTGTTAAAGAAACAAATTCGTTTTTTTTTTACAAGAATAGTTTTGGTAGAAAACAAACAAACAAACAAAAAAAAATTCAACACTTAGATTCATCAATATTCTTGAGATACTCGTTTGAGGACATCCATAACTGAACCAAAGTGTGCCTTAACTTTCACTTGTGGGGTGGGTTTACCAATCTACGTACAAATCATCTCCTTTATATGTTCTTCATCATTCGGCTGTCTTTAATCGCTATGAGATTGCTTGAAAAACAGAGAACGTAATCAAGAATTACATAGAACACGCATATAAACAGGAAGCTGTTGATCAATTCTTTCTTATAGGCACTTCTCTCTAAGCATAAGCTAGCTTAATCCTCGTATTTAGGAAATCGTTAATTAATTTTGGCATATATGGCGAGAAACTACACATGAACTGATCTCATGATATCACGGTGTGAGCCAAAACTGGCACAACCAAAAATTTGTTAAAGAAAATTTAAGGATCCAAAATTTCTAGGGTTTATCACAAGAACAGTAAAATCAAAAAAAAAGTTTTTATTGCTTTGAAAAGCGTTTAGTCTTATTGCTTAGGGTCGGGAAAAGTTACATAATGAATTGTTTACAGCGACTATTTATACAGAGTCTATGAACCGCCTAGCTAAGAATCTCATAAGAGATTTTCGGAATATTTCCTTATCGCCTCGCGCAGCCGCCGCCTTAACATTTTGTCTAGGGTTTTTGGACGGGCTTCATCCTCTGCGGCTAGGCCTGTTAGCCATCGAACATCAATCAGCTTGGCCCACACATCTTGCGATGCAGCTCACCCTCCATTTTCTTTTCAGCTCGGCCCACTTGCTATTTCCCACCCAAGTCACACCTCAACAGGGCTCGGCACACTTGCTCTTTTTCTCGGCTCAGCCCAACTTGCAGCTCAACAGGGCTCGGCCCATCAAAAAGAAAGCCTAACATGGATCAGACATAGCTAGACATAATATCTCAAACACTTAGTCTTTTTAGAAGTGGGTAAACTTGTTGAGGGTGGAAACCAACCCCAACAGTTAACCTCCCAGCTCGTTAGCTTTGAAGACGAAGATGACAAGATCTGTTAATAGTTTAGCCATCGATCTGAGCCGTTACGAAGCATCTCGTGCTTAAGTGCTGCTGAACCGTAAAGAAACTGCAAAGTTTTTGAGGCTCACTGGTTTCATGTTTCTTTTGTTCTTTTGTTTCTTTTTTATATTGGCCGAGGCGCTTTCACGAGGGACTGTGGTGAGCTGTTTTGAAGAAGTTAAGGGAAAGGCGTTTTTGTTTGAAAATACTGAGCCGTTCTTAATGACAAGGCGCCCATAGTGCTGCGGTGCGCAGAAAAACTGATGCTAAAGCTTTTCCAGAAACTACAATGCCGAGACGTGTTAGATATTGTCGGGGGAGAGTGCTACGCTGACGCACGTGATCTAGATGCGGCTTGTTACTGGATCTAGTCAGGAGATGCCAAGCCGACAAGGTCAAAAGATGCCTAGGCGACAAGGCAAGATAATGCCTGGAAGATGAGCCGAGATGATAGCTAGGCGACAAGGCAAGAGGATGCTTAGGCAACGTGGTAACATGATGCCTAGGCGACGAGGCAAGATGACGTCTAGCCCACGAGCCGAGATGATGGCTAGGCGACAAGGCAAGAGGATGCCTAGGCAACGAGGTAAGATGATGCCTAGGCGACGAGGCAAGATGACGCCTAGCCAACGAGCCGAGATGATGGCTAGACGATAATGCAAGAGGATGCCTAGCTGCCGAGCCGAGTTAATGGCTAGGCAACAAGGCAAGAGGATGCCCAGGTGACGAGGCAAGATGACGCCTAGCCGACGAGCCGAGATGATGGCTAGGAGACAAGGCTAGAGATGCCTAGGCGATGAGCCGATGATGGAGAGCATGATAGCCGAGCTAAACTAGGGATGCCATGGCCTTCTCTCTTGGGTGAGCCGTTTCAAGCAACAACGACGAGGTATTTTCGTTTAATTGATGCCGAGCTGTGTTTAATGATAACGACGAGGCGTTTTCTCTCAGACGACGCCGAGCCATGTGCAGTGATAACGACAAGGCGTTTTTGTTTAACTGACAGCGAGCCGTGTTTAATGATAATGACGAGGCATTTTTGCCGAGTCGTATATATAATGACGAGGCATTTTCATTAGATGATGCTGAGTCGTGTATAATGATAACGACGAGGTATTTTCGCCGAGTCGAGTATAATGATAATGACGAGGCATTTTCGCCAAGTCTTGTATAATGGTAACGACGAGGCGTTTTTGCCGAATCGTGTATAATGATAATGACGAGGCATTTTTTCCGAGTCATGTATAATGGTAATGACGAGGCGTTTTCATTAGATGATGTCGAGCCGTGTTTAATGATAACGACGAGGCGTTTTCGTTTAAGTGACGCTGAGTCGTGTATAATGATAACGACGAGGCGTTTTGAGTAGACGATGCTGAGCCGTGTTTAATGATAACGACGAGGCGTTTTCAGTAGATGATGCCAAGCCGTGTATAGTGATAACGACGAGGCGTTTTCATTAGACGATGCCAAGCCGTGTTAACGATAACGACTAGGCTTTTTCGTTTAAATGATGCCGAGTCATGTATAACGACGAGGCGTTTTGTTTTCTATTACCCAGAGACGATTTTGGGCCCTTTGTTGAGATTTATCCGTTCTATCTTTGAGAGGGGTCCTCATTGAGGCGAGCTGTTTAATATTGTGTTGAGAAAAGATCTCCGACTAACGCGAAGCATTTTTCAAGTAGGTGACATGTTTTATGAGCCTTGTTCACTTTGAGAGACTAATTGTTCGTGAGGAAGGGTTAGGCTTTGTTACCGAGGTGTTTAACTAGGGCTTGTTTTTGCTTACTGAGGTGTGAGACTTGAATTTCTCATCGAGGTAAAAGTTCAGGCGGATAGTGTCAGAATACGACTATATACCGGCATTCCCGAGAGGGTTATTGTGTTTTTCCGGGTTTCAAGAGTTCACTTCGGTTTTAGAGAATGCGATGTAGTCTCGACTTATAATCTCGTGTGCGATAGTGAACTGTGGCGACCGATACATTTTTGGTCAGGAATTTGTATAGCGCGCTTAATTTTTATCCATAGAGGATGTAACTTGCACCCTCGTCCTAGGAAAGGTGGTAAAAGTCCGTTTAGAGAACTTTGTGTTTGTTGTCTCGTTGTGGCCAGCAACGAGACGAGGCGTACGGTGTTTGGATACCAAAGTAGAACTTTGTCAAAGCAATGCAAGATCAATGCAAATAAAGTGCTTTGTAAAACAAGTAAAAAGTTTAGCCGACGTAAACAAGTGAATAAAAGACTAGTCAAAGTGAAAGCAAGTGAATGAAAACTAGCCGAAGTGAAAGCAAATGAACGAAAAAAAAACAAAGTGAAATAAATCTAGAGATACCTAACTTGACGAGCTAAAAATTTAAGAAATGGTGTAAGTATGGTGTATACGTACCTACTCCCCCCCCCTTTTAGGAAGGGGGACAGCTGAATCCGTCCGAGGACGGGCTGCCTACGTACCCTTTACAGGGATCAAGCCGTCCCGTAGTTCATGTTTGTCACGATGCATTTTTAGTGATAGTATTTCTTCAGATCCGGAGTTAAAATCGAGCTCCGGATTGCTGCTTTCGTCGGTTCGTACTGCTCGTCTAAATTCTTCATTTCTTCCTCATTCATGATGAAGTCCGATGATCGATAAAGAACGTCCAGGATTGTTTGCGGCATGTTCAGCACCATCTCCCGTCGAAACTCTGATTTGTACCACAGGGATCGCTTTAGGGCTTCAAAGGCGGCTTTGTTACTTATTCCTTCTACTTTGGACACAACAGCTTTGAACCTTGCCATGTAATCCCGAAGCGGTTCGTTCGGTCCTTGAGATAATGTCCATAAGTCAGCGTCGGAGGTTCCTCGGTCCATGAACATCGAGTATTGGTTAAGGAATAAAGCGGAGAGCTGTTGGAAACTGTTGATTGAGTTGCGCTCCTGTCTTGAGAACCATTCTAGTGCGGCTCCCTTGAGATGTTCTACAAACAGCAAACAGTAACCGGCATCTTTCTCCTGCTCGATCAGATTGGGGGCATTCCTTGTGAAGGCTCGTCCCATCGCTATGCGAAATGCCGTGATATGTGCCTTTGGGTCAGTCGTGCCTTCATAAAATGAGATTCTGACTTTCCCTGGTTCGGGGATCCTAGCCTCCGTGATTCTCGCTGTGAATGGAGTTCTTTGAGTTTCTTTGAGCATTCCATCAATCTCCGGCGCGGCACTTATCGCGTTATGTACTTGAGACTTCATGGCGCGTATCTCTGCCACTGTTCGAGCCATTGAGGCTTGCAATTCTTCCATCTCCCGGGTCTGTGTGCGGGTCAGTCTTGTGGACGAGGTCGCTCCTGATCTTCTATCCTCGGCTCGTCTTCGTACTCCGCCTGCTCGACCCATTGAAGGTTCTCCTCTTCTTCAATTGGATAGTTGTCGCGAGTTGGGTCGGTGACTCAGTCAGTTTGGATGCCATTATGCGCCGAGGCGAGCTCTTCTTGACTCATTCTGCCGAGCCGAGCCGCTTTGCTGCAAGTTTTTGGTACCATCATTCTGTTGGGCGTCCACGTTGATTATGTCAGCTTCGTTCTCTCCTCCGAGCCGTTTTGATTTTCGCCGAAGTGGAGGCGGCTCGGTTATGTTGACACGAGTCGCTGCTGGGTTTGCTCATCGAGGGAGTGAAACATTGGCGGAGCCATGGGATTTCTTGCGCCACTGCCGGTTTCTCCTGCACGCGTCAAGAAGTCGAAGCATCTCCTGACTCCATCTGTTGGATCAAAGATCCCGGCTCTCCACGTCGGATGCCGTCTTTCAGTTGTTATCTCGTCGAGTCTCTCCGTGATCGCCTTGTTCCTCTTATCCTACTCGTTGATCTTCCTCATCAACGTGGCCAGCATGTTCCGCATCTTTTCTTAGGCCTTGGTGGTTGTTGTCGTCGTGCTTGGTGGTGGAGGGTCCTTCTCTGTGCTGTTGTTGTTGTTGTTCTCGTTGTCGGAAGTGTTGTTCGCCATGTTCTTCGTATCTTAAAGTCTTATCGATTTTAGAGTAAGAAATTTTGATGTCCCCACAGACGGCGCCAAATTGTGTGAGCCAAAACTCGCACAACCAAAAATTTGTTAAGGAAAACTTAAGGGATCTGAAATTTCTAGGGTTTATCGCAAGAACAGTAAGATCGAAAGAATGTTTTTATTGCTTTGAAAAGTGTTTAGTCTTATTGCTTAGGGTCGTGAAAAGTTACATAGTGAATTGTTTACAGCGACTATTTATACAGAGTCTATGAACCGCCTAGCCGAGAATCTTGGAAGAGATTTTCGAAATATTTCCTTATCGCCTCGTGCAGCCGCCGCCTTAACATTTTGCCTAGGGTTTTTGGCCGGGCTTCATCCTCTGCGGCTAGGCCTGTTAGCCATCGAATATCAATTAGCTCAGCCCACACGTCTTGCGATGCAGCTCACCCTCCATTTTCTTTTCAGCTCGGCCCACTTGCTCTTTCCCGCGGCTCGGCCCAACTCACACCTCAACAAGGCTTGGCACAGTTGCTCTTTTTCGCGGCTCGGCCCAACTTGTAGCTCAACAGGGCTCGACCCATCAAAAAGAAAGCCCAGCTCAGATCAGACATAACTAGACATAATATCTCAAACACTTAGTCTTTTTAGAAGTGAGTAAACTTGTTGAGGGTGGAAACCAACCCCAACAATCACAAGCTTTAAACTGGAATTATTTCAATACAAGGCCTTAGTGGTATCCACAAACTAATTTACATAATCCAACATTTTATAAAGTATACATGAATTGATGTCATGAAATCACAATGCACAATTACCCATTTCACTAAGCAAGATAGCTTAGAAAGATCTCTAAGCAACGACTGAGACAGCTTCTAATGTACACATGCAATGAAGAGACTAATATATGCTTAATTACTCAATTCTTGTTGGAAAAGCCGTAAATTTCACATCCGTACTCTGATTCTAGTAACAATGTAATGTATGATAGTGCAGCGATAAATGTAATGTATGATAGTGCAGCGATAAATGCAATGCATCGCTGATAACACCATGTTTTCATCACTTTTATGGATCGTTTTGAGATATTTTTTCTATGTTTTCTATTGATTTTAAATGTTTTTTCAAGTATTTGTAGTTTAAAAATTCTTTTCAAAAAACTTAGGAAAAAACTTAACAAAAATGGATAGAAGACCAGATATCAGTTCAGAGTCAAACCGTCAGAAGTTCACCCTCAAATGAATACCTTCTCACCGTCTGATACAACTAAAATTTGGAGACCTTAAAGATGAAACTACCAGATTTCCAACACACTTTACACCATGACAATCCAACGGTTCAATCAAAAGTTACACGAATAGCAAGCTAGCCCGTAAACCAGCCGATAAGCATTTCTACCCGCAGCCAACATCCAATTCGCATCGGTCCTGTCCTTCCCGACCGCGGAGATTGGTCTGTCCGGCATAGAAGCCCATTTTCAAGCCCAAGTCCATTCTCTCATTTGGAAAAACCCTAAGTGACGCCCAGAAATGACTTGAACACTATAAATACATGTTTTAGGAACCCTGGATGAGATGCAATTTCTCTTTTAGCAGCTTTTAAGTTTTTGTCTTTCATTTTCTTAGTTTTAGGTTTAGGGAGGTAGAGATCTATCTCTTGAACCCTTTTTGTTCTTTTACCATATCGATTTCAATACAACTTTTCAATGCAATGTTTTTGCTTTCTTTAATCATGTCTGAGTAGTTTTATTGTTGGGTTTAAGGGATTTTCGATGGGGGCTATACATGTTCGATGAGGATTCAATTAGCTAATTAAGCCGAATCCTAGAACTTTTTCTTCTAAATTTATTTCTAATGAATGGGAGTAGCGTCATGAACTACAATCTGATCTTGATCCTTGGTGTTGCGAAAGTATATTTCCGGGGAATTTCCTTGAAAACCCAACATCTCATTTCTATAAGTTTTCCAGCGATTATATTTAAGTTTTTTGGTTTAGTATTTTCTTATTCCAGCCGATTTTATTCAAGTAATTTAAGTCTAGTCGTTTTTCTCGTTTTAGTCGATTTTATTAAGTTTAATTATTAGGTCATTTTGATTCTCGTATTTTCCCGTTTAGATTAGTTTTTACACTTTAAAGACGCCACCTAAACCCCTTAAAATATCGTTTGGTTCTAGACTTCGTTACTTCATATTTCTTTCGAAGGCTTTTGCAGAAAAAAACCTCCTTCCCTATGGATTCGATCCCTAAGTACTACAATCTATCAGTTGTGCACTTGCGGCTTATTGATTTCATTATGATAAAAGTTGACACCCTCACACACCCACCTGCATCAAGTTTTTGGCGCCGGTACCGGGGAAGGCACGCGTTTCCTTTTCTGTAAACCCCTAAGAAAGGTTGGTAAATCGACTCTAAAACCCTTTTTCTATTTATTTTTGTTTTTGGTTCTCTTTGTTTCAGTTCTTGAAGCAATGGACCCTATAAATCAAAATCCCTACTACGAGGAAGGTTTTTACAACACTCCTCAAGCCACCAGACGCAGAAAAGAGCAATACAAACGCTACTTCTTCAACTCTGTTCGAAACTCTAATCCGAACAACCAATCATACCTGGACGACCACTACGCACCTCCTATGGTAAACCCTGTTCATCGCCTACCTCACCATATCCTCCACCAGGATGAGAACGTCCAGATCAGTAATCGATTGGAGCAGCTTGAAGCCACGATCGAGTAGTTCATTGAGGATCAATCAATCTCTAAGGCCGTCCTTCATGAGAGGATTGATAGTATGTCCATCAACTTCAATAAAAAGTTTGAAGATCTCTCAGCTCAAATCAAGTCCATTGAAACTCAGGTAAGCAAAGAGCAATTTGGAGAGAATGAAGTCAACATTCGTAAAGCTAACGGCAACATTCGCACCCTAGAGATCAAATATGATGAAGTAGAAGAAACTATCAATGATCATAACAACCAGACTTACTCCTACGTGGAAGAACTATGGGATGGAGTACACAAGGTTCGAGACAAGGCAGATGAGATAGACTCCACCATAGACAAAGTGGTCTATGCTCTTGATGAAGCCGAAGAAAAGGTTGAGAAGATTATGCAAGAGCATGGAGTGCATGATTCAACACTTCTCAACAATGATCTTGACGAAAGAGAAGAGCACACAGAACCGGAAGACCCAGAAAACCACTTAGAAGGAAAAAGGAGAGGGTGAAACAACAGAACCACCTTGGAGCCTCCAGTCCACGGTCGCACCTCTCGCGACCGCGGCCAACAGTCCTTTAGCCGCGGTCGCGCAGCTCCCACCCGCAGCCACTAGCATTTCTACCGCGGTCGCGCCTCTTTCACCCGCTCAAATCGTCGGCCAAATTCACCTCAGCTTTCCTCTACTCTTACAGGCCAGTGTTCATCTGATGCATCTGCTGGGATGGTTAGAACTTCTTTTCTCGAGCAAGCAGTGTACACCATCAGCTCCAAAACATCTCAAGAAGAAGATAAGGTACTACCATGAAACATAGTTTTAGCTTATGAAGATGATTGTGAAGGACAATATCTTGAAGACGAAGACTATTATTTATTCATAGATGGGGGCAATCCAGATAGATTGGTGGAACAAGGCTCACCAATCTCTAGAGAAAGACTCATGGAGTTCAACAAATTTGTAAAGACAACCTCTCTTTATAAAGGTTTCGATGATGTGTGGGAGCTTGGCTGTTTGCAAGTTTTCTTTAGGTACAGCAAAGAGACAAAGGAGGATATCCGAACTTACTTTGGGAGAGGCAGAAGCATATCTTTTCCCAGGACATCACCTGATGCTGCAGTTTACTCAATTTACCTTCAAAGACCTGAAGAATGCAGATACTACACGAACAAAATCAGCAAGGAAAAGCTTGATGAGTTCAATGATGTAGTTTGAAGCTTGCCAGAAGGAAGCACCTATGCCAGAGCTTGTAAAGACTTCATGATCGGCCACTACTTCTGTGAGAGCAAGCAATACATTCCTGAAATAGAAGATTTGTTTAATTGTGCCAGAAGAGTTAGACCTGTTCAAACACTTCACAAAATCGAAGGTCAAGATCAGTTTCTCATCTCTTGTTCGATTAGAGGTGAAATGTTTAACAATGTGCTTTGTGATTCTGGAGTTTGCCTCAACATGATGTCCAGGGCAATTGCTTTGAGACTTGGTACTAAGCACCTGCGGAGGACCAGAAAGAAGATAAACATAGCTGATGGTTCCAGTGCAACACCTAAATGAGTAGCTATTGACATTCCTTTGATGATAGGAGATTGCATCGCTCCTGTTGACTTCTACATTGTCAAGACCAGAGACGCAACACATCTAGTGATTCTCGGATGGTCTTTTCTAGCAACTTTCAGAGCCATCATAGAGTGGCCGAACCGGAGGATTTCATTTGCTAATATCGACAAGGATGTCTTCACGGAAGCTGTCTTGTACAACAGCAATGCAGGAAAACGCACTGCAACAGAGGTGTTCAAAGCAGAACTTTGGAGTGACGAAGAACCTGCTAAACAAAACACAGATATTTCAAAAAAGACTTGTCTTAGTACAAGGTCTTCTTCATCGGACTAAGCCACTTCCTACACCAAGTCGAGCTAAACGACTTAAACCATAAGCGCTTAATGGGAGGCAACCCATTTAGGTATTGTTTTCTTTAGGATTTTTTATTTCTTTTTCTATTGGTCTTTTTCTTTTTCTTAGTTTCAGGTGTTTCCTATACATCAAAAAAGCCAAAAAAAAAAATCAAAAAACCAGAAAAAAAAAACAAAAAAAAATGATGGTTTTCGACTGCTCGGCCCATCAGGAACCAAGAAGAAGCAGGAAATAGGCCGCAATTAAGTCTCCGCCGTCGCGTATATTCAAACCGTGGGAATGGAAGCATCGACTACGGCACCAAATTCCTAGCTGCGACCAGGCATAGCTTCTCCGCGATCGCGTAAGTCCGGACCGCGGGCAATGGTCGTTCACATGACCTTCCGACCCCAAATCACCCACTTCACCTCAATCCACCTCACCAAGTCCCATTCCACCCCATCCATCACTTCCCGCCACCTCCCATCACCATTTATCACCTTCCTGCATCTTCCCGAATCGATCCGGTTCATTCCCATCATCATCCCGAATCCAGATAAGTTCCCTTTGGCTTACCTATTTCAATATATCTATGCATTTTTCTCATCCAATCTCGAATTCTTTCACATTGAGGACAGTATGATTTAAGTCTGGAGGAGGATTTCATCCCTTTCTAACCATTTTTCTTTCATGAGTCTAGCATTATCTACACTTTTGGCATTTGTTAAAAAGTTTTGCAAAAACGGTTTCAAAACAAAATACGTTTTAAAGGGAATGGTGAACATGAATCAATGATAGTTGATTGTGTGCTTCTAGACTGTTGCTAGTGACTTGCTCATTCATGATTTAGGACTAGACTAGGCAGCAGCTAAGCACATTTGAAACGAAGTACCCCAGAGGAATTTGAATGATTTCGATTTAGATGAAGGAGCACACTAGCTCTGTTTTATCTGGACTTAACAAAATAGACTTAATTTTATCAGTGAAGCATTAGACCATGGAAACGAATCATACATTCAAGACTCCTTTACCCTTTTTACCACTCTCTGTTGATCCTGAATGGCTAGTTCATCTTTAGCTAGTTCCCCACCTTAACCCAACTTCTTTCGAACCACATGCATTCTTGTTTTTCATTGTCCTATATGCAGGTATGTGCAAAAACTTCAGAGAGAAAGAGGAACGACGCAGTTTTCAGTCACCAAAGACGGAGACTTGCGATTTTGCCAAAACTTTACCGGAAGGATTCAACACCTGGAGAAAACTCAGTTTCCTTGGAAAAATTTCAAAATCTTTGTATAATCTCGTCATTTAGACTCTCTCTCTGAAAAAGGCATTTCTTCTTTCAAAAAACAAATACTGATAATAAGCAAGGAATGGAAATAAAAGTCTAAAATGATCGAATTTTATCCTTAAGGCAAGCTAGAGTCTGATTATTATGAGTCTTGGAGATCACCTTTCTGATTCTCGTAAAATATCTAAGTCTGGGAGAAGTAGCTGTTTGATGATGGGCCTCAGGGTTGTCGTCTTTTGCAAGCCCATTGGTCCGAAGTTTTAAATTTATAAAACCCTAGTGTCTACAAGTGCACAGATGTATGTTGTAACACTTAGGGTGTTGATCCACAGGGAAGATGTATAATCTGCAAGGAAACACCAAATTGGGAGAGCAAGCAAAGTTATAAACTCATGGGGGTTTAGGATTTTTGGTTGCGGATCCTAAACTAAACCTAATCTAATATTTACAGGAAATAAAATGCAATGCAAATGAGTTGCCAAAAGAATATCTCAAGGGTGTTCGAGTCAAACTATAGACTCTAGATTCATAGTGGGCGATTTAAAATTCTCCGGTTTACTCTAATCGATGTCAAAGCATTTCCAATTAGCTTCCGGGCGATTCATCTTCATCTATATTCTGGGATTTGCATAGAACAGGAATAGACATGTGTATGATTAACTCACTCTCACCATCTTAATCAACTAATCACTTAAATCTGACAATTAACTCTCGCTCTCATGCCAGGAATAAGATCATGCATTAACTATAGAATTTGTTTGCTCACATCTTCTCTACAGGTAGCTCTCGGCTTCTGTAGCGACTATGTTCTTCTGAAGCTAGGTATGAATAATCTGATACAGCACTCTCGTGGCTCTGATCGATCCTATGCTTAGAGAATAGGTCATGAATATACTCTCATGCAGTATGAACAACTTAGAAGAGATGAGATCTAGAATATGGTATAGAAACTTAGAAATCCTAATCGAACATGTGTACCTATCGATGACATTTTAGAAACTTAACTCTCTGGGACAAATCTACATGATGCAAGTAATGCTAAAAGACATGAAAGAATTCATAACATGAAACATAAAAAAACGAATTAGATAAAAAGGAGAAAGAACAATGGATCCAGGGAAGAATCCCTTTCCTCCATCGCCTAACTCTAGAAAAACAAAGTTTGATGGCTCAAAATCTCATTACAGGAGCACACACACATTTAGGACTGCTAAGAAATGTATTTATAGGTCATAAGGTCTTCCAGGTCTCATGTCGGGCTTCTCTGAAGGAGAATGGCCGAATGGGCTTTGATGTTGGGCCTTGTGGCTCGTCATGGGTCCACCGGGGGTGAGAGTCTTCCGGGACTGGTGAATTTGGTCAACTTGTTGTCCATGTATCGTTTGATTGCACCATTGGATCTTCCTGATTTAAAGTGATATGGAAAGCTGGTTGTCTCCTCTTGACTGACTCCAAATTTGAGCTGGATCAGACGGTCTGACTCTGAGCTAAAAATGTGGATTTCTTCCATTTTGCCATCTTTTTTCCTAAGTTTCCTGATAAGAGACTTGAAACTACAAATATAGAGAAATCATAATAAAAGTTCCTAAAACTGATTAAAACCTTTGAAAAAGCATTTGAAATCAATAGTGAAAATGGTACAAATACAGTGTTATCAACTTTTTCAGACTTAGACTTTGTTTGTCCTCAAACAAAACAAGATCTGATCTGGAAAAATATCATCAACTGAATTTGCAGGGAACTCAAAAATATCAGCAACCATACTTCTAGACCTTAATTATGGACAATGCATCAATCAGATCAAGTCTAGATAATTCTCACCAACATACAAACATCACTAATCCGTTAATCCGTCATGTAAAAATCCACACACTTAGAACTAACTTCCAGTCAACTAGCTCTTAACATTCATTAAAGGTTTCAGTGATTCTCATCAAAAAGATATTAAACAAGGCATTCAAGGCTAGGTATCAAAAGGCTTTTAGTGGTGAGGCTTGATGTGTTTAGGGTTACCTTTTTCTGGAGAGACATGATATTATGCAAAACAGCAAGAGAGGTGGAGTTGTTGATACCCACAATTTCCAGTCACATTGTCCTTGCTTCAAGATTTCTGATCTTCTTTCTTCAGGTTCTCCTTATAACTTCCCCATAATTGGATTTTTGTCCATGTTGTGAATACATAACTCCTTAAGTGAAAACCTATTGCCTTTGCTCAAATGATTTCGGCTTCTAAGACTCTTTAGGCTCTTTGTTTCCTTTCATTTCTTTCTTTTTCTTTTTTTTTGACTTAGAGTCTTAGGGAGCACGGAAATTACCTTTAAGAATGAGCTTGTTGAGACATCATGAGGCTTGTTGAGGTTGCATGGTACACTTCCTTCCGGTTTCATTCAGTCCTTCTCTTGAGTGACTGAAAATTATTTTTCCTCCATCTCCGGCATTTTTGCACATATCTGTCGACATAAACTTAAAAGATAATGCATGAGGTTTGAACATGAAGGTTTGAGTTAAGGGTAAGGTACCAGCTAAAGATGAACTGGCCATCTAGGACAACAAAGAGTGGTAACAATAAGGTAAAGAGGTCATGGATGTATATCATGATGCCTTCTTAAAACCATTGATGAGAAAATCTGATGTCAAGATTCATTCCAAGTGAAATGAGCTTGTATATCCTGTCAAAAAAGATCTCTATGAATATAAGTCCTCTGGTGGGATTTTGTAGTGTAGGTACTCTAGCTACCTCCTAGTCTAATACTAAACCTTGAAAGAGCTTTTTATGAACTGATGGTGTAGAAGCAGACAGGTTGGTTATCATCATCAATTTTGTCTTTATTCCCTCAATACGTATTTGACCTCTGAAAACACTTTTTGAAACTCAAAAGACTTTTGAAAAGTTTTAAGAAAACCAAAAAAAAACTGTAAAAGAAAATGCATAATGCAAGGGCTCATGCAAGAAAAGATGGTCAGCAAGTGATGGAATCCTCCCCCAGACTTAAATCACACTGCCCCCAGTGTGAAATAAATCAGGCAAGGATGAGAAATAGAGTACGTGAAAATTTAAAAGTTAAAGAGAAAAAAAACTTGGTGTTGGTGATGGATTGTGAGGTGGTTGTGGAGGTAATAGGATGTTGAATGGTGGATGGTGGTTGATGTGGAGTGGTGCTTGATCAAATTTGGATTGATTTGAATCAAGGTAGAAGTGGAAGTGGCCAAGGGTGGCCGGACTGAGCCTGGCCACGGGTCAAGGTGTCGTGGCCGCGGCAAAACTCTTCCTGGCCGCGGCTGAACCTCTCTCGGCCGCGGTCAGCTCCTTTCTTCTCTTTTTTTTTATTGCATACTAAGGCCTGTATAAGATAAGAAAAATAAAACTTTAATAGAAAAAGAAAATCAAATTAAATAAATAAGTACCTAAATGGGTTGCCTCCCATCAAGTGCTTTGGTTTATAGTCTTTAGCTAGACTTTGCAAAGAAAAAGACTTAGTTCAAATAAGATCTTGTCCAAAGACAAGTCTTTTTCGAAATCCTCTTGTTCTCTCTTGCAGGTTCTTCATCACTCCAGAGTTCTTTTGCTTCAAATGCCTGAGCTTTATGCTTTCCTCCTTTGCTCTTAAGTGGTGTAGCTTCATAGAAGATGTTCTTGTCGATATTTGCAAAAGAAACTCTCCAGTTGGGCCAATCCATGATGACTCCAGCAGTTGCTAAGAAAGGCTATCCAAGGATAACAGGATATAAGTCATCTTTGGTCTTCACTATGTAGAGATCGACAGGTGTTATGCAATCTTCAATCCTTACAGGAATGTCTCGGGCTATCTCTCTTGGAGTTGCACTTGAATCATCTGTTAAGCTAATCTTTGTCTTGGTACTTGAAATGTGTTTAATGCCAAGTCTCAAAGCAGTAGCTTTGGACATCATGCTAATGCAAGCTCCAGAATCACAAAGAATATTAAGAAATCTTTCACCTAATGTCACAAGAGATAAGAAATTGACCTTTGTCTTGAACTTTGTGCAGAGTTCGAACTGGTATTTCCTGTGGATGGTCTGGTGCTTTAAATGCAGAGTAAGAGTCACAATAGAACTTTGCTGCATCAAAACAGATGATTGAATCTATATAGGTCATTTCAATCTTCTTAGGTGATTCATCCACCACATCTATGACATCTGGTTCACTTTCTGAGATCACCATGCATGGGATGTGAGAGTTATGCTCTTATGGATCCTCTGGGACTTGGTGTTGCGAGCTTAGGAGAAAAGGGCGGTCCTCCGCGGGTGACGGTGTTGCACTCGTGGCCAAGTGTCTTTCCGCCGTGGGTGAAGCTGTCGCGGCCGCGGTGGGGAGCTCCGAAGGTTGCTCAGCTGCTCCTCTTTCTTCTTCTTTCTTGTTTTTGTTGATCATGAACAATAGAATCCTTATTATGATTCTCAAAGATCTTCTTCACCATATGGTTTGTGTCTCCTTGGCACTTAAAGAGATATTTTATGTCAGAGCTGGTTTCCTTTCTCTTGTGCTCAAGCTTGCTTAGGCAAAATTCAATCTCTTGGAGTTCACCATCTGTCTTTCCTTTGTATCATGAAGCAAACTCATTGGCTTCCTTGATCTCTAGCTAGGCAGCTTTGGCATCGATGGACCCTTGAAGGATATCATACTTCTGTGTTGGTTGCTCTTCCTCAAAAGTTTCTATTTTATCTTTTAGGGCAGAAATATCCTTGTAGTTCACCTCTTCCAGCAATTTCACACAATTGGTAAGATCATCGATCCTCTTTTCAAGGGTGGCTTCGGTAACAACTTGGAAGTTAAGGTATTGATTCAGCATAGCTTCTAACCGTTTCAGTTAGAGCCTAAATCGATCAGTCTCAGTGTTCTGATGCAGAAACTGATGAGGTAAGGGATGGGATGGTCGACGGTTCACCAGATCTGGTGAATAGGGCTCATCTTGGTGGTTTGGAGTTCGCGAGTCTCCTTGGTGGTGGTTCGAATGAGGGTTCCGATCCATGTGGTTGTAATCACGCTTGAATGAGGATTCACATACGCAGGGAGCTTCACACAGGTTGCAAAACCTTCGCTCAGGATTAGGGTTTCTTCTTGGATGATCCATATTTCAAGGATTCTGAAACTAGGGAAAGCAGAAGAAAAAATAAGAAGAAAAACAAAAAGTTAGGGTGTTTATGAGTTTGGTTTATTTCCTATGGAGTTTTGGTAGAAACTCGACATATATATAGTCTTCTGCGGCTTCAACCTCCTGGGTTTAAACATTCAGCGACTAATATCTTCCCCGGCAACAGCGCCAAAAACTTTGATGATGGGCCTCAGGGTTATCGTCTTTTGCGAGCCCATTGGTACAAAGTTTAAAATTTATAAAACCCTAGTGTCTGCAAGTGCACTGATATACGTTGTACGACTTAGGGTGTCGATCCACAGGGAAAATGTCTAATCTGCAAGGAAACACCAAACTAGGAGAGCAAGCAAAGTCATAAACTCATGGGGGTTTGGGATTTTTGGTTACGGATCCTAAACTAATCCTAATCTAATAGTTACGGGATATAAAATGCAATGCAAATGAGTGGCCAAAAGAATATCTCAAGGGTGTCCGACTCAAACTATAGACTCTAGACTCATAGTGGGCGATTTAGACTTCTCTGGTTTACTCTAATCGATGTCAAAGCATTTCCAATTAGCTTTTGGGCTCTGCATGGAACTGGGATAAACATGTGTATGATTAACCAACTCTCGCCATCTTAGTCAACTAATCACTTAAATCTGACAAATAACTCTCGCTCCCATGCCAGGAATAAGATCATGCATTAACTATTGAATTCGTTTGCTCACATCTTCTCTACAGGTAGCTCTCGAATCCTGTAGCGACTATGTTCTTCTGAAGCTAGGTATGGATGATCTGATACATCACTCTCGTGGCTCTGATCGATCCTAGGCTCAGAGAATAGGTGATGAATCTACTCTCATGCAGTATGTACAACTTAGAAGAGATGAGATCCAGAAAATGATTTAGAAACTTTGAAATCCTAATCGAACATGTGTACATATCGATGACTCTTTAGAAACTTGACTCTCTGGGACAAATCTACATGATGCAAGGAATGATAAAAGACATGAAAAAATGCATAAGATGAAACAGAAAAAAAAAACTAATTAGATAAAAAAGAGAACGAACAATGGATCCAGGGAAGAATCCCCTACTCCATCGCCTAACCCTAGAAAAAAAAATTGGTGGCTCAAAATCTCATTACAGGAGCACACACCCGTTTAGGAATGCTAAGGAATGTATTTATAGGTCCTAAGGTCTTTCAGGTCTCATTAAGGGCTTCTTTGAAGACGAATGGCGAAATAGGCTTTGATGTTGGGCCTTCTTGTGGCTCGTCATGGGTCCACCGGGGGTGAAAGTCTTCCGGAGCAGGTAAAACACTTGTTTGCCGCGGGTGAGAGTCTTTTAGGACTGGTGAATTTGGTCAACTTGTTCTGCATGTATCTTTTGATTGCACCGTTGGATCTTCTTGATGTAAAGTGCTATGGTAAGCTAGTTGTCTCCTCTTGAATGTCTCCAAATTTGAACTGGATCGGACAGTGAGAAAGTCTTCATTTGAGGCTGAACTTCTGACGGTCTGACTCTAAGCTAAAAATGTGGATTTCTTCCATTTTGCCATTTTTTCCCTAAGTTTTCTGAAAAGAGCTTTGAAATCATAATAAAAGTTCCTAAAACTGACTTAAACCTTTGAAAAAGCATTTGAAATCAATGGTGAAAATGGGTACAAATACGGTGTTATCACTGTTCACAACAAAAGAGGAATGATTATGCAACAACATTTGGCAAGAAGAAGTGACTGAAAATTGTGGACATCAACAGATCCACTCTATCTTGCGGTTTTGAATAATATCTTGCATCCTCCAGATTCATCAGGTAACCCGAAACACTTTAACTTCACCACTTAAACAGCCCTTAGATGCCAAACGCTGTCTACCCTGGATGATTTCTTTGATAAGAATTCACTATTGCACTTAATGAATGTATAGAGCTAGTTAACTGGAATCAAGATTTATTTTGTTTAAGTTTTGCATGACGGAAAAAGTGGACTAGTATCTTTTGTCTCTTGGTTCGAATTTTCTAGACTAAGTTGTGAATTGTTGTACGATCTCTGGTCCTAGTTTAGGAGTTCATGTCTCTGAAATTTTTGCATTTCCTATTTTTGTTTTCACTTCACCAGATTGGATTTTTGCTTTGTTTAGGGACAAACAAAGGTTTAAGCCTGGGGAAGTTGATAACACCGTATTTTGACCACTTTTATGGATCGTTTTGAGATATTTTTTCTATGTTTTCACCGTCTGATCCAGATTAAATTTGGAAACCTTAAAGATGGAACTGCCAGCTATTCAGCACACTTTACAGCATGGCAATCCAACTGTTCAATAAAAAGTTATGACAAGAGCAAGATGTCCCGTAAAAAAGCCGGCAAGCATTCCTAACCGCGGCCAACACCCAATACGCACCGGTCCTTCCCAAAAGTTACGAGAACCCAAAAGTTACGAGAAGAGCAAGATGTACCGTCCTTTCCGACCGCAGAGATTGGTCTGTCCGGCCTAGAAGCCCATTTTCAAGCCCAAGTCGATTCCCTCATTTGGAGAAACTCTAAGTGACGCCCAGAAATGATTTGAACACTATAACTACATGTTTTAGGAACCCTAGACGAGATGCAATTTCTCTTTTAGCAGATTTTAAGTTTTTGTCTTTCATTTTTTTAGTTTTAGGTTTAGGGAGATAAAGATCTATCTCTTGAACCCTTTTTGTTCCTTTACCATATCGATTTCAATACAGCTTTTCAATGCAATGTTTTTGCTTTCTTTAATCATGTATGAGTAGTTTTATTGTTGGGTTTAAGGGATTTTCGATGGGGGCTCTACATGTTCGATGAAGATTCCATTAGCTAATTAAACCGAATCCTAGAACTTTTTCTTCTAAACTTATTTCTAATGTATGGGAGTAGCGTCGTGAACTACAATCTGATCTAGTTTGAGAATATTAGATCAACCATAGGAGTGGAAACCTACCTATGGGCGAACTGTGAATGTTGACGAGTCTTAAGCAAGCTTGCATCGTAGAGAATTTCCCTGAAAACCCAGCATCTCATTTTTATATGTTTCCAGCAATTTTATTTAAGTTTTTAGGTCTAGTATTTTCTTATTTCAGCCGATTTTATTCAAGAAATTTAGGTCTAATTGTTTTTCTCGTTTTTAGTCGATTTTATTATGTTTGATTATTAGGTCATTTTGATTCTCGTATTTTCCCGTTTAGATTAGTTTTTACGTTGTAAAGACACCACCAAAACCCCTTAAAATATCGTCTGATTCTACACTTCCTTACTTCATATTTCTTTCAAAGACTTTTGCAGAAAAGAATCTCATTCCCTGTGGATTCGATCCCTAAATATTACAATCGATCAGTTGTGCACTTGCAGCTTATTGATTTCATTAGGGTAAAACTTGACACCCTCACACACCCACCTACATCAATCGCCCGTGTGCTAATTAGCACTGAATATAATCAGGTAGATGTTGTCATGAACGATTTACCACAACCACATTGCCCTTGTGAGTTAGAATTGATGAATACAAACTCAGAGATCTGTAAGTAAATAAAGAGGTTTACAGTGGTTTTAAAAATCTACAAGAACATATAAAAACAGACTTTGTGTGGGACCCGACTTTGTGTTGTTATGTGATAATTAAGATGTCCAGACCTGAGTTTATCATCTAGAAAATCCATCTTTAATTGTTCCAATCATATGCATTAAGACCTTTGGTTCAACAAGTATCCTCACACCTTTCACCTCCACCAGCTTATCAAATTTCCCTTTCACATCTGAAAACAATTAATGCTCGCAAAGACAAGTACATCTCTATATTATTATTTGAATAGATATTTACATAAATGAATGTTTATTTATAAAATATTACAAAATATTTTACATCAATAAATATTTATTTATAAAATATTACATAAATAAACTTTACAAGTATATAAAATTTTATTAAATATTTTTCCATAAGAGATAGTTAAACTTTAATTATTTAGTTAAAATATTTTGTAATATTTTATAAATAAATAAATATTTTGTAATATTTCCATAAGAGATAGTTAAACAAATAAATATTTTTTTAATATATATAGATATAAAATAAAAGTTTATTTAGTTTCTATACTTATTAAAATATTAAAATATATTTTATTATTTTAAATAATAAGCAATCCATATATATGAAAAAATCTATTTAAACTTTTGCAATTAATATTTTTCATTTGTATTTTCATATTTAATTAGTATCATTTTCGAAAATCATTCAATTATTTTAATAAAAAAAACTGAAATATGTTTTCAAAATTTAAATTGTATTTTTTACGGGTTGGTCGAAAAATTATTTTAGTTAATTACGAAATGGATTTAATATACGGGTTTGTCCACTTTGAAAATTTTATATATAATCATTATTAACAAATATTATAGAATTCATTAACTAAAAATGATAATTTGATTTCTAATAAAAATTTTATAATTAACTTTTTATTTTATGGATATAGATATTCAGATTCTAATCCATGTTGGTATGTATATAAGTATATATATATAAAAACATCATATAGTTTTCACATTTAAAAACTAATAATTATTAAACCGCATAACAAAACTAGCTTAAAGTCTTATTCGATGAATATATATATAAGTAAATATCGGTTGTGTGATATTTATATATGTATTGTTATCTAATTGTCACTAATTTTATTTATTTATATTTTTGGTTAAAAAATTTTACTACCAATTTAACCAAAAAAAAAAATTTACATTTAAAGACAACTCAAAAAACATTACCCCACACAATGTACAGGTTAATTCCTAGTACTTATACATTTGCTCAATACACACAATCAACATAGTAAGAAACTCTGAAAATTCTTAGAAATGATAAATACTGCATTAGCTGATGGAAAATATAGAGAAATCAGTACAGCGTAATGAACCATAAAAGGATACTCAAAGACTGCTCTTTTGGCTAGTCCATTGGATTTTTTCGATTCAGTCATATATATAGATATAAAATAAATTGAGTTATAAAGTTTCAGGACACGAAAAGTTCTGGAACAACAAAGCATGAGGCAAGCATCTAGAAACTTGAAGTGCAACAATGAGTTTTTTTAAGGAAACAAGCACGCCACCGCTTTACTAATTAGCTTTATTATCAAATTTGAGAACACGAAATGTTACGGATCTAGCTAACCTGAATGTTCTACTCTAAACTAGACACTACTCTTGAAAAAAAAATTATGATTTTGTCATGTTGGTTATACTATTTTAACAAAATATTTTAGAGGAATTAAGTGATATGAATGTGAATAGAAGACTACAAATTTAAATGCATAATAATGGTATTATTTTAATTTATTGAATACAATTCTATTTTTTTTCTCTTCCAGTTCTCTCTTTTTATCATTTTTTACTTTCCGACCATATATACCTGAAATGTATCTTGTGCGTAAAAAAATATAATACCTTATATACCCCAAAAAAAAAAAGTCAAGACAAGATTTTGTTTTAAAAAAATTTTAAAATAATAATATTATGTACTGGTAAGTATTCCCAAAACCCTAATAGTTTTAGGATTATTTTTGAATATCGTAATGGTTTACCCACTACCAAATTACCATTATTTGTTTGGTTTTTATTTTATCTATATATAATATAATACTATTGTTGTTAATTATGTTTGTTATAAAGTTCATTCTTAACTATGCTTCTTTTGTTTCACAATTAATGTTATTTTTGCATATATTACATATATTATAAAAATTAGTAAAAGTTATACATTATTCTTTATTAATATACACAATATTTTTTCTTTCTAATCACTTACTAAAACGACAAAGTTAAAATTAGATTTTTGTTTAATTTTTTGTATGGAAAATTATTGGGATATATACAAATCCCTTAGTAGTAAGAATATAACATATTTTGTTAATAGGGGGAATTGCTAAAAATAGGCCACAATTTGAATGCAAATGCAAAAGTATATTCCAAATTCAACCTATTGCAAAAATAGGTCAAAGGGGTAGAGAAATTACTATTATCTCCTACATGAGTAAACAAAAAAACGGAGGGCTCTATTATAATTTGAACCCTGCGAAATCTGCAAATATTAATGAAGTCTGCAGAGCAGACTTATAAGAAGTCTGTTATATTATTAAATCTTATATTTAAAATTAAAAATTATATAAAAATAATTTAAACTGAAATTTGTTTCTATAAATCAAATGTCAACAAGTATGATCTATATAAATTATAATTTAATAAAAATAAATAATTTAAAACCATTTAAGATAAACATCAAAAGTGAATAATTTTAAAGTAGGATTGTAGACTTCTTTATAAGTCTGCTCAAACCGTAAACGAAATTAAAATAAAATATTGATTTAAACCGGAAATAATTAACCTAACCAGATATAACCGGATATTTTTGCCCTATTATATAAATGAGATTTTACCCTAAATCAAAAACTCTCCACTTTGATCTCTCTCTCCAAAAACGGCGCTGCATTTTCTTTGTTGTTGTAATCCTCTTTCTTGCTGCTCTCCATTTTTGCTATGTTCTTCGTTCACTTGAGTTCGGATATGCAATCATCTGCAACAAGGACCAAGCTTGGGACGACCACGTAAGAATCTGTCCCATTTAATTATTTTACAAATTTTTGTTGATTTCATCTTCTTCTAATGTTATTTTGGTCGTTTTCTTTGTTATTGCAGTGGATTTTCTGGGTGGGACTATTCGTTGGTGCAGCTCTTGTGGCTCTCTACCAACAGCTTGTCATCAGAGCAATTCCATTCATGACCACAAGCTGATTTCTTTCTTAGATTAGTCCCTTTCTTTTTTAAGTTTTTTGTTTTTTTTTTACAGAGGCTTTTTCCAGTGTATTGTTCTCATCCTTTTCCTATTTTATTTTCTTTCTCTCGGATCCATTGTCTGTATCCCATGTTCTAAAAAGCGGCCGCCAAGACCGATTAGTCGTTTAAGACTTGAAATCAAATTCTTTGAAAATTCTTTTTTTTCTTCGTTTAAGACTTGAAATCAATATATGTATGACAGATCTATAAGATTTAGGTGTGAATAATAAGAATAATGCAAAAAACTGACTGATTATGTGAAAAAATTGGCTTGCGGCCGCGAAAAAGAGTTGCAGAACTCGAAAACCTAGATAGAAGACGAAAACAAAATTACAATTATGCCCTTTCTAAAAACAAAAAGAATAACCAAAATTGGAAGCATAATGGTTCGAACCCACGTACTTTGGGCAACAAGTGGGTCTGTTTCCACCAGACCACAAGAGTTTGTTAACGTTGTACGCGTTAATAAAGTAATTTATATACTATCAAGACCGTTAACAAAAGTGGCTAATAGTTAAAGTTGAGGACAAACCATGACAGGTAAATGCAAGAATAACTGATTTTTTAAACTTATACAAATGCAAGAACAATAACAAATAAAAATAATTGAAAGGAAGTAGACTTCTAAACTTCTTTAGAAGTCTGCAAAAATAGATAAATCAAACAAGAAAATTCATTACTTTGTAATTATAACACATAACAACGTCAAACTCATATAGATGCAACACAAAAAAACAAAAAAACATGTCAAAACAAGAAAATCATTTTTACAAGTAACAAATATTTCAAAAATGAATTTTTAAGAAAAATAATTAGGCAGACTTCTTATGCAGTCTGCTATGATATGCTAATACATAACAGTAGACTTCATCTACAGACTTCTTTAAAAGTCTGCTTAGATGTGCTAATTACCTTTCAAACCAAAAAAATCATAACTTTATAATTATAACACATAAATACACCAAACTCATACAGGTGCAAGAATCATACATAAAATGCATTTACAATTTAAAATTTTTAAAAAAACATTACAAATACTTTATAAAATGCATTTTAAAAATTTAAAAAAATACAGACATCCGTTCAAAATCCGCCGGGGAAATTTCACGTTGAAGTCTTCTAGAAAAAAGGTTATTTTGCATTTGACCAAATATTTGACTTTTCGTAGTAGACTTCTTTTTGCAGTCTGCGAGAAGAAAATGTTATTTTTGCAATTGACCAAAAGTTTGACTTTTAGAGCAGACTTCTTAAGAAATCTGCTGACGAGTAAAAGAAGTCTGCTATAGTAAAGAAGTCTGCTTATGAAGTCTACTCTACAAAAGAAGTTTACTCAAGGTTATTTTTGCAATCGACCAAAAGGTTGACTTTCGAAGCAGACTTCTTTAACAGTCTGCTTGTAGGTCAGATTTGCATTTGACCGAATCTTAATTAAATAAATAGCAGACTCTTTTGTAGCAGACTTCAATTGAAGTCTGCTATAAAAGTCAAAAGTGGTCAAAATATTGGTCAATTGCAAAAATAACCTCTCGAGTCAAATTACGAAATAGCAGACTTTTAGAAGTCTGCTATAAAAGTCAAAGTTCTTCAATTTTTTTGGTCAAATGCAAAAATAACATTTTCTTCTCGCAGACTGCAAAAGAAGTCTACATGATTTTTTTTGTTTACAAAGGACAATTCGCAAAGAAGTCTGCTTACACAAATATTAAAAAAAGTCAATTGCAAATCTAACCTCTGCGTTGACTAGCAGACTGAAAAAGAAGTCTGCTTTCACGAAACAAAGCTAAATGTTAAAGAAAATGAAGTAGATGTTTACCTACTTCCAATTTAAACTCGATTAACTTTGACAAACACCCAGAATTTTGTATAGCACCGATAACAAACTAGCTAAGTCGTTGTTATGCAAGAATCTCCAAAAATAGATGATTTATGAAATTGGAATTTATAAAAATGAGCATGAAAGAGTTTTTTAGATGAAATTGGAGAGAAATTTGTAGGTAAAATGAAGTTATAAGCGACATAATAAGCATTTAGAGCTTCAAAATTGGTTGGGCAAACATTTAGAGCTTCAAAACTGGTTGGTAATGGTGGTTGGCAAAATTGAAGAAGATGGCATTTTCGTAAATAAATGACATATTTTAGGATGGTTGTGTCTTTTTAGTATTTTTAAGAAAAAACAAAAATTAAAAACATAATGGCATTTTTGTGAATATATGTGGTTGTAAGGAGATAGTAGAGAGAAAGTGGCATTTATTAAAGAGAGAGAAAAAAGAGGTTACTTTTGCATTTGACTTCAAATTGTGGGTTATTTGTGCAAGTACCCCTTGTTAATAAGGACTTTGTCCCACATCGGTAGTTAGGAAGGATTTATGTGAAGAACGTGATATATAAATACCTTGTAAATGTCATTCAATAAGAACAAGTTAGTTCGATATCTATTTCTACATGGTATCAAAGCGAATCTAAACTCTTCAGCAAATTTTTTTGAAGGGTTGTGTTCTCGTTTGAAGTCTCTAGTAGAGCTTCTAGTCTTTTTTTTTATTTGTCGGGTTTGCTCACAGTGTGAACAACAAAGATCATCAATATGGCTGGCGTGAAAAATGACCAACAGTTGGTGTATGCAGTGCCTTCCTCGCCGTATACTTTGTATTCATTGGATAATCCAGGTTCCATGATTACTCCGGTGATGTTGAACGGTTAGAATTAAAATCTGTGGGCCAAAGAGATGGTTAATGCGTTTCAAGCAAAGCGTAAAATCGGTTTCATCAATGGTACTTTGACGAAACCTGCAACGAATAGTCCTTATAACGAAAACTGGATTGCCGTGAACTCAATGATTATTGGCTGGGTAAGAGCTTTGATTGACCTAAAGGTGAAATCCTCTATAACCTTTGTCTCTGAGGAAAAGCAACTTTGGGAAAATCTGAAGCAGCCTTTCTCGGTCAGAAACCAGGTTCATGTTCATCAAATCAAAGCTCAGCTTGCCGGATGTTGTCAAGAGGGACAGTCTGTCCTTGATTACTACAGCAAGTTGACTTCTCTTTGGGATGAGCTTGTGGTGTATGAGCTGTTTCTTTTGTGTACTTGTGAGCGGCAACAAAAATTGTGAAACAAAGAGACAACAAGAAAGTTCATCAGTTCGTCATGGGCCTCGATCATTATCGATATGGAAGTTAGTGTACCACACTCATTGGCCTTGATCCATTGCCATCAATTGAGAAGGTGTACTCGAAAGTTGTGAGAGAAGAACAACGACTGGGTGGTGTCCATAATCGTGAACAACAAAACGAAGCAGTGGGGTTTGTGACTCGCCAAGTTGATTCTCGTGGAGATGATAACACTGTATTTTGACCACTTTTATGGATGATTTTAAGATCTTATTTAAGTGTTTTAACTTAGTATTCAATGTTTTTTAATTGATTTCCATGTTTTAGAGTTTCAAAAGAGTTTTCAGGATATTTGGAAAAAAGAAATACATTTTGGAGCAAAAGTACAATTTTGGATAAATTCAGACTGTCTGAATTTTGGAAAAACATGAAGACCTTCCCACAGTCTGATCATCCCCAAATTTGGACACAAAATAGAGGAGAAAACCAGCTTTCTATTGAAATTGGAATCGAAGCAATCTAATGGTTAGATTTTCAGATATACTCGATACACTGAAAACAAATCTACACAGTCCAAAAGCCAGAGCTTGTTCCCACACGCAGCCGGAGGACCTTCCACCGTGGTCGCAACTTCATCAACTGCGGGAAGCCTATTTCTGAGCCTCAGAAACCCATTTTAAAGCCTAAGTTATTTCCGTCATTATTCCTGCAAATCCTAGACATTCTCGAAGACTCCAAACACTATATATACTTTTTTAGGTCATTCAGAGAGAATGAGCCCAATTGTGCTGATTTTCTACAAAGAGTCTTACAGAGTAGCCGCCTTCGAAGAAGAGCCACCAAGAGGGGCACCATCGGATCTCCTTTCTCACCTTGTTTTTCGTTTCTTCACCTTTATTTATTTCATTTTACGACAACCTTAATAAATACTTTTGTGATATTGAACTCAACTATGTCTGAGTAGTTTTCCAGTTGGGTTATAAAGAGATTTTTCAAAGGGAATTTCATGTCTTGATTTGATGAGTTGTTAGATTTAATATTTATAATCTTCTAGGAGCCCTTCATTCATTCTTGTTCTTGATGCATGTTTTCTTAGTTGGTTGATAGTTTTGTAACAAGTAGTTTGTAACAAATAAAAAAGATGTTATTTGTAACAAGTAGTTTTGTTGGTTGGTTAATTGGTCACATTTTATTCATGAAATGGGTTGGATTGGTATTAGTCTGGATACAGCAAAACAATTCTATTAGGTTCGAAACGATTGAGAAAAATCAGTTATTCACAACCACTGATTTTCTCGAGTAAAAAGAAGTATGACCAACGAGAGTGTTCGAATACCAAAATAAAATAAATGGTTTTTTTTTTACTAATTTTTTCTCTATTTTCTTCCACTTAGAAATTGATTTTAGGTTTAATTAGAGCCTCGAGAGTGTGTATTGGATTACCTGACCTCGAAGGGATACGAGCGAAATCGATGTAGGAGACGAAAGCTACCTATGAAAATTTGTGAGCATATTTGAATTCTGTTAGTAATGCATGATATTATTCACGGCAAGAGACAAAAGCTACTTGTCGAGTTTGAGTAATTAGTTGATCAGGGTGATGAGAGTTGGCTAATCATATTCGTGTCTATTCGAGTTTGGGAACCTCACTAATTGATTACCTTTATCGGTTTGTTTATTTATCATTAGATCAGTTCATGAACCCCTATGAATACCCTTAAGCCCAGCGTTTAGTCTCTATTATTTTATAACATTTTTTATTTCATTTTGCATCTTAGATTTAGTAACACCAAAACCAAAATCCCCATTCGTTTGTTCTATTAGTCTCAAGTCTTTGATTGATTTGCACTGAAAACTTATAATTCCTTTGGATCGACACCCTAAGTACTACATCACAAGACTCTGCACTTGCAGGATACTAGGGTTTTATAATTAAAAACTTAATCAGCAACCCCTAACCCTAGCAGCATCAAGAGGTGATTCAGCATCAAATTCTGACACCACCATCCAGAAATCTCGATTGCTCTGCTCGCATTGTAGACGTTACGGGCATGAGAAGAAAAAATGCTGGCAAATAGTGGGTTTACCCGAGTGGTACACGGAGAGAGCTGCTAAAGGACAAGGTCGTGGTTTGGTTTCTCGGAGTCGTGGTGGTGGTCGTTGCACATGCTACAAGTTTGAATGCTTCTTTATCTGGAGTTCACGGCTGAGCAAGGGAAAGTACTTACTCAGGTGATTCAAGAAAAATAAGGTGCTAGTAGCTTCGACAAGTTATCTGGTAAGACCAAATTTGGCAATGTGATTCTTAACACGGGAGCCTAACATCATATGACTGGAAAATTGTCATGTTTGACAAATTTAGTGTCTATTCCACCATGTTATGTGGGATTTGCAGATAGATGTAAAATGGGAAAGCGGCTAATCCCTACCTCAACTGACACATATGGTACCATTTCATACCCGAACTTTCACACTGTGCCGAAACATACCTCAACTGTTAAAAAATGGTCATTTCGTACCCAAACTCATGTCTTTTTGGCGAAAAACTACATTGACCCGGAAGCCGTTAGTCAAACCCGTTATTCCGTTAACGGAGATGACTCATTTGCCACGGTGGATCTGCGTCAGTTACAGTTATTAAACGTCGTCGTTTTGAATAATACTGAAAAAAAAAAATTTCCACTCTCTAGGAATTGAACCCTGAACCCATTGCTAATAAACCAAGTGCTGAAACCAGTAAACCAAAGGAATTTATCGATAATCTACTGCATGCTTAAAGATATAAACATTTGTAATGCCCAATGGTTTAATTAAAAAAAAACTGATGACGTCATTTTGTCGACATTCTGGATTTTCTTCTGTTCGTGATTAAACAAACCCAGAAAAAAATGCATCATTTACATTTGAAAAAAAAAAACAAACCCAGAAAAACATTTGCGACTTTGTGAAAGATATTGAAAAAAGGGGTTACACGATTTGCCAATAGTGTGGTAAATGTAGAGAAAAATTGATTGATTTCAAATAAACTGAAGGAAAATCTGAGACTTGTGTACTCAATTTCCCCTAAAAAGTTGTACTCAATTTCCCTAAAAAAAACTGAAGGAATTCGCTGAGGAAGTCTTTTGATTCGATGAAGTAGCCATTATCTTGTGATTTCTTCAACCACCAAAACCCTAGTTTCCCCAATTTCTGTCTAAAGTCTGAACTCACGAATCTCACGAAGAAGGAGAAGACTGATGTCTTTTTTTTTCAATCACGACAAAACGACGTCGTCAGTTTATTTTAATTAAACCATTGGGCATTACAATTGTTGATATTGTTTAAATATGCAGAAGATTATCGATAAATACCTTTGGTCTACATGTTTCAGCACTCGGTTTATTAGCAATGGGTTCAAGGTTCAATTGGGTGGAATTTTTTTTTTCTCAGTATTATTCAAAACGACGACGTTTAACAACTGTAGCTGACGCAGAATCCACCGTGGCAAATATAGTCATCTCCGTTAATGGAGTAACGGGTTTGACTAACGGCATCCAGATCAATGTAGTTTTTCGCCAAAAAAATATGGGTTTGGGTACGAAATGGCCATTTTTTAACAGTTGAGGTATGTTTCGGCACAGTATGAAAAGTTCGGGTATGAAATGGTACCATGTGTGTCAGTTGAGGTAGGGATTAACCGCTTTCCCGATGTAAAATCTTTGCCTTGAGTATGGGAATGTTTCCTATTTCGGACAAATTCTCGTTCACTAATGTCCTTTATATGCCTTCGTTGAATACCACACTGATTTCCGTCTCTAAAATTCTGAAGCAAACAAATTGTTTTGCTATGTTTACTGATACTATTTGTATCTTGTGGGACCATTTTTCGAGGACTCTGATTGGAATAGGTGAAGAGCGAGATGGTATATTACTTCACAGATGTTGCTACCGCGAGGATTCACACAGTTAATGCGACTTTCGATCAGACTTTTTGGCACCAACGTTTGGGGCATCCTAGTTTTTCAGTACTTTCTGCTTTACCTATGTGTTCTAGTTCTCCTGTTTCTGTTAGCTCCAAGTCTTGCAACATTTTTTTGGGCTAAACAAACCAGAGAAGTTTTCCAGATAGTTTAAATAATACAATGGGATATTTTTCTTTAATAAATTGTGATGTTTGAGGCCTTTACAGGATCCCTTCGTGTGGAGCCATTAATTTTTTTACAATCGTTGACGATTTTTCTCATGCTATTTGGACGTATCTCCTTGAAAATCAGAAGTGTGCACTGTTTTGATGAATTTCTTAGCATACACGGAGAAAAAGTTCAGAAAATCAGTCAAAGTGGTCCGGAGTGACAACGGTTTCAAGCACATGGGATTGTCCATCAAACCTCTAGCGTTGCGACTCCACAACAGAATGGTGAAGTTGAAAGAAGGCATAGGCACAACCTTAATGTCGGTAGGGCATTATTGTTTCAGGCTAGTTTGCCAACCAAGTTTTGGGGTGAAGCAATTATAACGGCCACTCACTTGATAAATTGTACACCCACAGCCCTACATCAAGGGCGTTCACTGTATGAGATTTTTCGGATTATACTCAACTACATGTGTTTGGATCAGCTTGTTATACTCATCATGTTACTCACGATAAAGACAAATTTGGAGAACGTATTCGCCTTTGTGATCCCTTTGGTAAAAAGGGATGGAAAGTTTACGATCTAGAACGCAAAGAGTTCCTTATATCTCGTGATATTGTTTTTCAGGAAGATGTTTTTCCTTTTGCTGATTCGTTTCACGTTGTTACACCTGTCACTCTGCCAGTTGTTTGTGATGATGATTGGCAAGTATAATCAGGTCCGATAGTAAGGGGAAGTGTTGAGACAACTCCACCGGTAAAAGACACGAGCACCTTATCTCCATCTGTTAATGATGCTGTCATTCCTTCACCCTCGTCTTTGAATGTAGAACCGACAATTGAGGTAACAGAGGGATAATGTCGTTGTTGAACAAACTGTTCAAGACGTTTCTTCCCCAGTAGTTGTAGAAGAGCATCTTGGTCAAGGACATCAACAACAAACCCGATATGTTCTTCTCCAAAATTATGATTGCAACACTATTATCTGTGATAGTAATACCCCTCACGCTCTCCCTGGTTCCACATCCTCAACATTGGTCCAAGGTAATTCTATTTACCCTTTGACAAACTATATTTCAGATGCTAAGTTTTCTCTAGGACATCATGCTTTCTTGGCTGCGGTTACAAATGCTCAGGAGTCAAAGCATTTCAAGGAAGCTGTTAAGATTAAAGTTAGGAATGATGCGATGGACACTGAGGTTGTTGCACTTGAAGACCCATCGAACTTCGGATGTTACTGATTTTCCCCCAAGAAAAGTTGCTCTTTGTAGTCAATGGGTGTATAAAAAAAAGTACAATGATGATGGTTTGATCGAACGCTACAAAGCTCATATCGTTGTTATGGGGAATACTCAAGTGGAAGAAGAAGATCATAATAAAACTTTTGCTCCAGTAAGTAAGATGACTACTGTTTGTATGCTTCTTCGGGTCGATTCTGGTAAGCAATGGAAAGTTTTTCAAACGGATTTTCACAATGCTTTTCTTCATGGTGACCTTGAAGAAGAGGTCTACATGAAGCTCCCTCCAGGTTTTCGTTGTTCTCATCCTAACACAGTTTGTCGTCTGTGAAAATCCCTTTATGGCCTTAAACAAGCGCCAAGATGTTGGTTTATGAAATTGTCGGATGCTTTGCTGAAATTCGGGTTCGTTCAATCTTATGACGACTGTTCTCTTTTCTCATATACACGAAAGGGAATTGAACTTCATGTTTTAGTCTATGTTGACAATCTTATCATTTGTGGCAATGATAGTTACATGTTACGAAAGTTTAAGGAGTATTTTATTAAATGTTTCTCTACAAAGGAGTTAGGAAAACTGAAATATTATCTTGGGATTGAAGTAAGTCGGGGTTCTGAAGGTATCTTCTTATCACAACTTAAGTACTTGTTGGATATTGTTGCTTATATTGGAAATCTGGGTTCTAAGTCAGCACATACTCCTCTTGAGCAAAATCATAAGTTGGCTACTGATGTGTCGTCAGTGTGAGGGTTGTCAAGTTTTACCCTAAATGAAATCAATAGCCGCAAGTGCACAGTTGATCGACTGTAGTACTTAGGGATCGAATCCACAGGGAAGGAGGATCTTTCCTGCAAAAGCCTTCGAAATAAATATAAGTAAGGAAGTCTAGAACCAGGCGATTTTTGTTAGGGTTTTGATGGTGTCTTTAAAACGTGAAAATAATCTTAACAAGAAAATATGGGAATTAAAATGTCCTAATAACTAAACTTAATGAAATCGACTAAAAATGTGAAAAACGGCTAAACCTAAATGCTGAAATGAAAATCGATTAAGAGAATGAAAATGATGAACTAAAGCTTGAAATAAAATCGATGTAAATCAATAGAAAAGAGGCATTGGGTTTCAGGGAAGTTTTCTCTGGGGTATGAACGATTCAAAACATTGCTAAAAAGTAAATTTAATAAGCACTTAGCTAAAACTTTTCTAACTAGAGTCACGGACGTACGAATACGCAACTGTCGTGATCATAGACAACTATCTCTCTCAACCCTGACCAGTAGGTTTCCACTCTGGCCCTGGAAGAGAAAATATGCATTATGTTTAAGACTCGTCAGCATTCACAAATCGCCCATAGGTAGGTTTCCACTCCTATGTTTGTTTTGCTCTATCAAACTAGATCTGACACCAGATGAACACTTTTGTGTCACCAAGCATCTGGATCAGATTGTAGTTCATGACGCTACGCCCATGCATTAAAAGTAAATTCAGAAGAAAAAGTTCTAAGATTCGGCTTCAATAGCTCATGGAATCCTCATCGAACATATATGTCCCCATCAAAAATCCCTTTGACCCAACACTAAAACTACTCAGACATGGAGAACAAAATCAAAAACTTAGTATTAAAAAGTATAGCAATAATCGAAATTGAAAAAGAAAGAACAAGGGTTCAAGAGATAGATCTCTCTCTCCCTAAACCTAAAAACAAAAGCTTAAAGTAAAATTTCTCCTAAAGTATTTCCGTCTCTCTTAAAAACGACCTAAATGATAAGTATTTATAATCTCCAATGCTCCATGGTGTCTAGGGTTCCAGAATTGAGGCTGAGAAAATGATGTGGGCTTCAGAAATGAGCCTTCTAACACGGAGATGGCTGGCCACGGTCGGGAAGGACGTGGCCGCGGGGAATGGATGCTTGGCCGTGGTCGGGTAGCCTCTGACCGTGGTGAAATGGCTGTTGGCCGCGGGTGGAAATGCTTGCCGGCTGGTTTATGGGACATCATGCTCTTCGCGTAACTTTTGATTGAACCGTTGGATTGCCAAGCTGTAAAGTGTACTGGAAATCTGATAGTTCAATCTTTGAGATCTCCAAATTTGAGCTGGATCAGATGGTGATAAGGCTTTCAATCGTGGGTGAACTTCTGACGGTTTGAGTCTGAGCTGAAAATCTGGTTTTCTATCCATTTTGTTAAGCTTTTCCCCAAGTTTCCTGAAAAGAGTCTTGGAACTACAAATGCTAGAAAAATATAATAAAAGTATTTATAAGCAATTAAAAAACATAGAAAAAGTATTTCAAAACGATCCACAAAAGTGGTCAAAATACGGTGTTATCAGCTACGGCCACAAGTGCTTTACTCTCGGATTCCCTACCTTATTGATGACTAGTTGGTCGTTTGATTTATCTTACCCATACTCGCCCTGAGCTAAGTTACACTGTTCATATTTTATCTCAGTTTATGAAAGAACCGAAAGAAGCTCATTGGAAATTTGTGGTTCGCGTTATTTGTTATTTGAAAGGGTCGACAGGACAGGGCATCTTTCTCAAAGCAGATTCGGATTTGTCTCTTACAATTTAATGTGACTCGGATTGGTCAGCATGTCCATTGACTAGGTGCTCTCTCTCGGTGTTTGTCGTTTTACTTGGTGCTTCACCGATCTCTTGTTGGAAAAATAAGTAAGACATAGTCTCTCACTCCTCTACTGAAGCTGAATGTCGCTCGATGGCAACCGCTCTTCGAGAGATCAAATGGCTCAGGAAGTTGTCGAAAAGATTAGGTATCGAAAAATCTGCGCCTACTCATTTTTTGTGATAGTGAAGCTGCAATTAATATTGCAGCTAATCCTGTTTTTCATGAGTGTACCAAGCATATTTAAAATAATTGACACGCTGTTTATGATGCTGTACAAGAAGGGATTATCGTTACACAACATGTTAATATGCGTGACCAACTTGCGGACATTTTAACAAAGTCACTTGGTAGAGTTCAGATTTCTGGTATAATGTCTAAGTTGGGCGTTCAAAACCTTCATGCTCTAACATGAGGGGGAGTATTGGGATATATAGGAATCACTTAGTTTTAAGAAATTTCCTATTTTGTAAATTTCCACATCTTCCCTGCAGCAGCTTCTTGTGCTGTCATGCTCTTCATCATCAATAACTCTCCATCTACTTCGGGATATAGTGAAGACATGATTCCTGCGGTAAGTTACACTGCATAAATCGTCTTTAACAAAAAATATGAATACTCAGATTTTTGGAATAGCATAAAGAGATTCTTCTTCTCCTATTTATCAGGTCGGGTTTAACGTGACGAAAGTGACCAAAGGAAATACTAGGGTTTCTTGGAAACAAAATTGTCAAACCTGGAGCTCTGTCCAAATAAGCCTTAACCGAAGAAATGTATAAGCTGTTTCTTCATCTGAACACTCCAAAAAGGCATCAATATTTAGCTCGAATCTGATCGTTTTTTTAAATTCCATTGTGATTTCAGGGGGCTTAAGTCGCTTACAGATAGAGAAGTCTGCTGTTTCATGAAATCCTGCAAGAACTCTACCAACATTGATCAGGTCATTGATTGGCTCGTAAAGCATTTAAAAAATCAAAGAACTAAACGTCACTCTTCTTGATCTTCTCAGTCATCATGTGTTGTCTGGTTGATGATGGTTGAAGACAATTTTTAGTGTGAAACAAGATTTGTCTCTATTTTCTTGTCGCTGCTGCTAGTCTGGTTTGTTCTGGCTAGGTCCAGCCTTGTCTCTGTATATTAGATGTGGATTGTATTTTGTTCTTAAGCATTTTCAATTTTGGAAACACAAAAGCACAAGTGGCTCACTTCTTTAAACTTCCAAAAATCTATGGCGCTCAGTAGAAAACTTTAAATTTAAACTCAAGGAAAGAGCAATAAGCTCTGTGTATGATCAAAGGCTTTATTTATTTCTCTTCAAACCAGTTTATGAATGGGTCACGAGAAACCTGTGATGCTACTAACAAAATAGATAAAAACAGAAAAATGGAAAAAGGTTTTACATATTTGTTTGAGTTAGGACACGTTACAAGCTGCAAACACTGCTACTAACCAATAAAAAGACTTTAGCGATTATATGACTCTTACGATGCAAGGTTAAAACTTGACATTCTGAGGCTTCACTATCTGCAAACATGAAGATATATATAAGTATTAAAAGTGATTTGCGTTCTGTTTTGTTGAGAAGAACTAATTAACTTACACAATCAAACGAGCTCTTAATCCTTACCGAGTTTGGCTACGCATCATAAACTTTAAAGCTTTCTTTGCCGCTTTTGCAAAAATGAAGGCAGCTTCAGCTTCGGCTTCTGCTTCCTCTGCCACTCTTGCCGCTTCTTCAGCTTTGGTGATTGTAAATTCTGCTTCCGCCACTGCTCTTGCAGCGGCTGCAGCAGCTTCTTGTTCTGTCATGTCCGTTATGAGAGGGCGGCTTGGCAAAGGATTGTCATCAGCAACAGAAATGAAGGAGCGCCAAGATTTACAGGTGCTACGGAAATGGAGGAGTTCGAGGTCAGAATACAAACGGATGGCAATCATCAAGAGTACCTCCTTCGGTAACATAGACCAATCAATCATTTTGTTCATTCTCTTTGTTTCACAATTTTTCACATAAGAAGCAAAACGCTATCATTCTTTATAGCTATGAATCGATGTGTTTGTTGGTCTTGAGTCTTGAACTTTTAGAAAAACTAAATAAAACGTTGGATAGAGCAGCAATTCATAAAGTAATATCTATTCAAAATGAGATTTATGGGAATAATCTTATTATAGGGCATTTTTTAAAAATCAATGCAGAGCATAGGCACTTAATCAAAACTATGAAATGACATGGATTTTTTTCCATATAATAAAAGTATTTTAGATTTGAACACTCTGTCAGTCTTTCACTATACTACTCTTGAAAATAAAAATTATGATTTTTGCCATGTTGACTATTCTATTTTAGCAAAATATTTTAGAGGAATTAAGTACTATGAATGTGAACAGAAGACTATAAAATTAAATGCATAACAAAGGTATTATATTAATTAGTTGATTACAATTATATTCTTTTTTCTCTTCTAATTCTTTCTTTTTATCATTTTTTCAATTCCGACCATATATACCTTTATAGAAATATTGTTAATTTGTGCATAGAAAAACTTACCTTATGTACCCAAAAAAATCATCTCTATATAATTTTACTTTAAAAAATCCTTAAAAATAATAATACTATGTACTGGTAGATAGTCTCAAAAATCCTGATATTTTTAGATATTACCCATAAATATCGTACTTTTTTACCTACTTCTCAGTTATCAGTATTTTTTGGTTAATTTTATTTTATATGTATGTAATATAATTCTATTATTTTTAATTATGGTTGTGATAAATTTTATTACTATGCCTCTTTTGTTTCAAAAATAATGTTATTTTTGCATATTTTACATATATTACAAAAATTAGTAAAAGTTCTACATTATTATACATAGGGCCGGCCCAATTGTAATTGACGCCTAAAGCATAAAGAAAAAATTTACATAAAAAATACATATGGAAGCATTGAACTTGAGTTGTTTGACAACAGGAAGATGGAGTAACCACTAGACTATGAAGACATTTTAGTAAAATTTGCTGCCCTTAATATTTATAATAAATTTGGCGCCTAAAGCTAGGGCTTCAACAACTTTAGCTCAGGGCCGGCCCTGATTATACACAATAGTTTTTTTCTTTCTGGTCAATATACTTAAATAAAACCTTAAAATGAAACTATTTGTGAAGTGTCAAATTCATTGATTTAAGTTGCTAAGAGCTCGAAATATTTTTCCTATGTGTGGATCTCCGTTCAATTGTACCAAAAATTGGATTATTATGTAACATTAATCAATACATGATTCTCTATCACAAGTTTTGATTTCTGGTTTTCCAAAAGTCTACATAAACACAATATCACAGTCTGAGAGCGGAAGAACAAGCATCGCGCATCAGTTATGGTAAGTTCTTCTGATTGGTAATCGATTTTCGATGGATTGGGTATTAATTTTTGTCAAAGATCGAGAATGGTTAAATTTCGTCGATCTGGTAAATTTTGTAGGTTCCGATGGCCGCATTGTGGGATATTGGGTGTTAGAGCATGTTTGATTTTAGTATAGGGTTGTATTTGTTGATTCATAAAAATTTAGGAATGTCTTCTTGAATCGTTTTCATAAACCCAAATGCATTTATATGTGATTGTTTTGTTTCCTCAGATCTTAGATCTAAAGTGTACTTTGTCTTTCTTCAGGCCTGGAGAGGGAATTTTCAAATGGTAATGCTTATTCTGGCAACTCAAAGGAACACTTCCTAATGGGAAGGGGAAGTATGTATGGTCAGATGCAATCAAAGGGAAATTTACCTTTTAAGAATTCCTAAATGTAAATGATAACTTCCTAAAATTAAGTAGTTGTATAAATAGTCACAAAAGTTATTATTTGTACATCTATGCCTTCCTATATGTATATGATGGCTTCTAAAATTTCAGTTGTTGTATAAATAGAAATAAAAGTTATTATTTAAATCTTTTAGGAATGTCTTCCTAACTATATATATGATGAATTTCTAAATTTTGTTTGTTGTATAAATAGACACAAAACAATTCTTGGGTTCACCCCTAGAGGTGAATCTCTTTATTCACCCCCTTGTTTTCTAACCAATTAAAACATGCTATTTAATTTAAAATAAAAATAAAAATTATCTTCATAAAACAATTAAGGTAAGTTTACTTTTTTATCACAGAAAATAAAAAATTTAATATTATTCAAATGAAATAATTTGATTTAGTCATTAAAACAATTCTTTTATTTACTCTCTCTTATTTTAACCAATGAAAATCAACCAAATAATAAAATTAATTAAGGTAATTTATCAAAATAGCATATTTTAAAATTTCTTTTTTTAATATGGGAAAACTAAACCCTAAATTAGAAATAGTGAACCCAAGCATAATATTAAATTTTATTTATAATATATTTTTGATAAACATATATTTTTTACATAATAATTTTTCTATTTTCAAAATTTTAAACCCTAATCTTTAAACCCTAAACTCTAATATGTATACCCTAAACCATAATATGTAAATATTCAAGAAATAAAAAATAAAAACTAAATCTAAATCTAAATCTCTAAACTCTAATCTGTAAACTTAAAAATTATTAGAAATAAAAACTAAACTCTAAACCCTAAATTCTAATAAAGATATATATATTTTTTTTAGGGTTACCAAATTAGAATTTAGGGTTTATGAATTAATGTTTAGGGTTTAATATTATGCTTGGGTTCACAATTTCCAATTTAAGATTTAGTTTTCTCCCTTAAAAAAGAAAATTTAAAATATGCTATTTTGATAAATTACCTTAATTAATTTTATTATTTGGCTTATTTTTATTGGTTAAAATATGAGGGAGTAAATAAAAGAATTATTTTAATGATTAAATCAAATTTTTATTTGAATAATACTAAATTTTAATTTTCTGTGATAAAAATTGTCAACTTACTTTTATTATTTGATTAAGATGATATGAATTTTTATTTTAAATTAGATAACATGTTTTGATTGGTTAGATTACAAAGGGGTGAATAAAGAGGTTCACCATTAGGGGTGAACCCAAGAATTGTTCGATTTATATTTATAAGTTTAGTTGAAAAGGGTTGAGTTCAATTAAAAGTTGGGAAATTTGGGGAGATAGGGTAGCTTTTGAATTTGCAAAATGTGTAGTTTTATACTTAAGTTGATATAGTAAAATGGTTTGTTAGGACTTTGGCTTGAGTTGAGATTCGGGTCTTAATCAATTAATCTGACTTGGGCCACAAGGTTCCTTTCATTTATTTAATTTTCTCATTGTCTCTCTTTTTTGGCTCATGGTTTTCGGGACCCTAGATTTATTGAAATTCTTTCTCTTGCGCAGAATATTAAAACCTAAGCCGCTGTCTAGGGTTTTTGCCTCTCTCTACTATTTTTCTTCAACCCTAGAGCCGCTCTTCTCATCTTCATCATGGACAACAAACCTGGTAACAAAGCTGAAGCAGCTCCTGACGTTAGGAAGCGTTAGGAAGCATAAGAAGAGGCCTTTGAAGAAAGTTAAAAGAGAACCG
The DNA here is from genome assembly GCF_000478725.1 of Eutrema salsugineum. Classification (NCBI taxonomy): domain Eukaryota; kingdom Viridiplantae; phylum Streptophyta; class Magnoliopsida; order Brassicales; family Brassicaceae; genus Eutrema; species Eutrema salsugineum. Next base: position 4,226,561 of record NW_006256901.1, on the reverse strand, counting down.
GAAGATAATTTGGAGAAGCATAAGATGACCGAGAATGAGAAATCTGATACAAAGGAGGTGATGGAGGTAATACAAGGATTGGTTGCTCCTATGCAGAGGATGGAAGAAAAGATGGATTTGATGATCTCATCGAGTGGTTCAAACAATAAAGTTGCTGCTGCTATAAAAACTGGCTCTGTAAAAGCCGAGGCAGAGAGCAGTTCGTCTGATGATGAACCTGCCCAGAAAAAGGCTGAAGAAGATACCAAGACCCCTCCTGAAAAGGAGACCACTAGTGATGATTCAAGCAGTGATGATTCTAGCGAGGATTCTGATGAAAATAAGACTGATAGTAGTGTTCCTCGATTTGTAGGTGGTCGTGGTCGTCGTCTTTTTGTCGGTGGTTGTTTTAGAGGTGGTCGTTGTGGTGGTTTAGGTTTTTGTCAAAGATCCTGTTGAGGTTTTGGTGGTGGAGGAAGAGAAGTTTCTCAAGGAAACGGACCTAGTTTTAGTATTCAGATAATAAGAAGAGTGTCTTTAAAGATTACTAGTGGAAAGTTCTCTTCTTAGAAGAAGGAATCTCTTTGGTGGTGTTTTTAATTAACTTGTGATAATTGCCGCAATTTTGAGTGCTTTTGGTGTTTACTTTATGAAGACAAGAATTATTTCGGAAGAAACATACAAACAAATCATTTTTCAACACTTAGCTTCATTAATGTTTTTACTCCTTGAGAAAATCCATGGCTGAACCAAAGTCTGCTTTAACATACATGAATTGTGATCTGATGAAATCACAATTACCCATTCCACCAAATACATAGCGTCAGAAAGATCTCTAAGCAACGACCAGAAATCTTCTAATGTACACATGCAATGAAGAGACCAATCTATGCTTAAAGTCGCACACAATCATAAAACTCAATTCTTTTTGGCAAAGCCTTAAATTTCTCATCTGGACTCTGATTCTAGTAACAATGTAATGTATGATAGTGCATCGAGTAGATGTTGTCATGCACGATTCACCACACCCGCATTGCCCTTGTGAGTTAGGATTGATGAACACAAACTCTGATCTACAATTGGAAAAAAAAAAAGAGGTTTATGGTGTTTTCAAAATCGACAAGAACATATAGAAAATTAGACTATGGGTTTGTAATGTTATATAGAGGTCCAAACCTGAGTTTATCATCCACGATATCCATCTTGGTTCCAGTCACATGCATCAAGTCCTTTGGTTCAACGAGCAAAAATAAATAAAAAACAAGGTAGCAAAAGATACTGAGAGTTTTAAAAATGAGCTTCATTCCAGCCATAGCGACATGAAGACGTCGAAGTGCTTACGCCGTCTTCGGGAGGAGATGATGTTGCGGATATCCTTATCCAGCGCCTTGAAGATAACATGTGGAGGAATAGAGTGCTGGTTGTGCAAGACGTTGTTTCTCTGCTTCCAGATATGGAAGATAACTGCCTGACCAACTAATTTCCTCAAGATGGTTGGAGCTTCGGCAGAGGAGCCACGCATCCAATCCAGTAAATCCGGCCAAACATGGAACAATTGGTGACCGGGAGTTAGCCGATGCATGACGAAAGACCAGATGAGGGAACTGAAGTCACATGAGAGAAGAAGATGATCTCTTGACTCTTCCACCATCGAGCAAAGGCAACACGAAGTCTGAATTTGAATACCCCATGAAGCAATCCGTTTTCTTGTTGGTAATCTATCCATATTTGCGATCCACATGGTGAAAGCATGCTTTGGGACAGCGTGCTTGTGCCAGACCACATCCACCCATGGTTGCTTTTGAGCTCTGGGCCTCAGGCAGTTCCACGTTTTCTTTGCAGAGAAGCCATGACAATTCTTTCCATCAACAACCCATTCAACTAGATCCTCAGAGAGAGACTTACTTGGCAGAGGAATAGAGGTTAGGTGAATCTGGAGATCGAGCGCAGCATCTGATCTTGGCTGAGGAAGGATCCATCCTTCATCGTCACAAGCATATCACTAAACATCCGCCAACATTCTAACTCTAAAATAGATAGCAACGCATTTCTGTCGCAAAAACTCGAGAAGCTTTTTATAGATTATAGTTTCCTTAAATTAATAATTAAAGCTAGAAAAAAAAGTCTCCATTTTTACGCAAGATAGAAAATCCGGTGAGGACATGATTCATCTAACTCTTGCCTCTTTTCTCTCTGAACCCCTTTCCCGAGGATCATTTCTCCTAATCGAAACCCTAATTTTCTCTACAGCTCCATGAGCCATCGCAGCTGCTCTCTTTCGAGTTTCCAGCCTTCACTGAATCTAGATCCCCACCCTGACAAATGAGTGAAATGTTATAGGGATTGGTTATACTATTTTAATTAAAATGGGTTGAAAGTTGAGTTCATTAAAAGTTAGAAAATATGGGGAGAGAATTTAGTTTTCAGGTTTGTAGTTCACGAAATGTGTAGTTATGGTATTTCTTTACTTTAGCTTGAGTTAAGATTCGGGTCTTAATCGATTATTCTTGTTTGGGCCACAAGTTTTCTTTTATATATTTATTTTTCTCATTATTCTTTTTTTTTCCTCCATGGTTTCGGGGGAGAATAGAGAGGTCGGTCAAAGTAAAACCCTAGATTTATTGAGATTCGTTCTCTTGCACAGAAATTTCTATAAAAACCTAAGCAGCTGTCTAGGGTTTTTGTACATCTCTCCACTATTTCTCTCAACTCTAGAGCCGCTCTTCTCATCTCTCTCCATGGATAAGAAATCTCCTACAACAGTTGAAGCAGCGCCTGTTGTTACTAAGGCCACAACGCCTTTGAAGAATGTTGAGGGAGAACCCGAAGATGAATTGAAGAGTGAGCTTCTTGGGAAATATGGTACTTTTAAATTTTTAATTGACTGAATGGGTGTGTTTCTGATATCATGTGCAATTTTCAACATTTTTGAACAGTGAATTTTTCATAATGGCATTTGTACCCTTATTAGAAGAAAGGATGAGAGAGAAACCCATGAGTGAAAAAGTTGTTCTCTAACGCGTGTAACTCACTCTCAGTTATAAAGCGCAGTCGTTTTTTGCACAAATGACGTTATTGAGCTTCTGGGCTTGGGCAATTATGTGTAGTTTTATAATAAGGGTAGTTTTATTTTCTCTTTCTTCTCTTTTGAGATTATTTTTTCTTTTAAATCAATTGTTGTAAATTATTCATAATAATAAAACATTTAATAATTTATGTATATATATACTAAAAATATAAAAATCTTTTTTTTAACACGTACTGAAATTTGAATTTTTTAAAACAGACAATATTTTTTTTTTTTGCAATATATATAAATTTAAAAGTATTCACCATTTGATATACAACTATCAAGTATTCATTTGAAGATGTTCACGTGAAAGTATTCATCCTTAGATATTCAAGATTTGGTGTTCATTCATTTGGTGTACACGTAAAGGTATTCACAATTTAGTGTACACTAATGTACACATAATGGTGTACACCAGTGTACACATAAAAGTATTCACTGGTATTCACAATTTGATATTCATTCATTTGGTGTACAACATTTGGTATTCACTGATATTCACTGGTATTCACTGGTATTCATTCATCTGATGTACACATAAAGGTATTCACCATTTAGTATACACCCGAAAATATTTACTCAAAGGTATTCATCATTCATTTGGTGTACAATTATTACATATTCACAATTCAATGTACACCTATTAGGTATTCATTCAATTGAATAGCATAACTGAATACCTTCAATTGAATACCATGCCTAATATATATAACTGAAGTATACGGTTTTGAATGTTTGCAGTTTTTAGAATAGATTTTGGTTTTGTTTTTCAAAAAATTATTTTTTTATCCAATTATAATTTTGACAAAATTGATTCCTTAGGTTTTAGGAAAACTAGTTTTTAAAATAACTTCCAATTTTCAAACAAAAACTAAAATTACTATTTAGGAGTTTTATGTCGAGATTTTTTTTGTTTAACAGTATATATATATATATATATGAGAAGTCTTAGCTCAATATATTTTGTACATAAAATCACCAGTTTCATATTATACACACAAAAAACTAATAAATTAATATACTCAATTTAATAACTTTTAACACATGAATCAAATCTCATATGCATTTATGTAGACAATGTGCTTGTTTTTTCTAACTTCGTAACATAATCTATGTGCATTTTTATTTAAGTTCCTATTTATAAAATTTTGTGAGTTTGATATATTTATTTTATTAAGTTTTTAGTATATGATAAAATAAAATTTAAAAGTATAAAAACATGCTTTAAATAATTAATTGTACACAAGAAAATATAGGAAATATATTTTCTGATTGAAAAATATATATTTATTTTAGCAATTTTAAACACTTCAAACAAAATAAAAAGAGTTTAAATAAGAAAAGATATAAATCAAGGTCTTATATATATATATATATGTATTATATAGACAAAAACAAAATCTAAACAATCCACCATTCAAGTTTTTCTTAAACCAAAATCTACAGAAAAATCAAAAATTAAAAAAATAAAAAACTAAAATCTGAAAACCAAATACCTGAAGCCAAAAACCAAAATCTAAAATCTAAAAATCACTCAAACATTCATGGCTTACATGTCTAATGTATACATAACTGAAATATATAACAAATTTTAAATATTATCTGTTTTAAAACATTCAAATTTCAAAATGTGTAGAAAAAAATCAAAATATTTTTAAAATATATATTATTGTATTTTTTGTTATTTAAAATAATATATAATAGTGAATGAATTAGAAGAAGAAGAAATCAAAAAGTGGAAAGAGAAAATAATATTTTTTAATAAAATCTGTTTTTCTTTTCTTCTCACACGATACCTCTCTCTTTTCTTTACTTCTTTTGTTTTCTCTCTCTTCTTTTATTTTGTTTTCTGTGTCATATTTATTCGAATTATTCGATTTTTTTTAAATCAAAATGGTATTGAAATGTAATAATAGATAATAATAAAGGATGATATAGTTATTGACCACAAAAAACCCTTCCAGCCAATTTTCTCTTGAAGAATCAGGAAAAATCTGATACGAAGGAGATGATGGAAGAAAAGAAGGTTTGTTGATCTCAGCGAGCTGTTCAAACAGTGATGTTGCTGCTGCTAATGTTAAAACTGGCTCTGTTAAAACCGATGGGGAGAGCAGTTCGTCCGATGAGGAACCTCCCCAGAAAAAGGCTAAAATAGATACAAAGAAACCTGAAAAGGCGACCACTAGTGATGATTCGAGCAGTGATGATTCTAGCGAGGATTCTGATGAAAATAAGATTGATAGTAGTGTTGCTCGTTTTGTCGGTGGTCGTGGTCGTGGTCTTTTTGTTGGTGGTCGGTTTAGAGGTGGTCGTTGTGGCGGTCTCGGCGCTTGTCAACGTAAACAAACCTGTTGAGGTTTTGGTAGTCGACCTAGTTTTACTAATCAGATAAGAAGAGTATGTTTTACGATTACAAGTCGAAACTTCTTTTCTTAGAAAAAAAGGAATCTCTTTGGTGTTTAAACTTGCTTCTGATACAATGCAACCTTTTAAATAGTTCACTTTTTTCTTATGTTAAATAACCATAATTGAGTGTTTTTTGGTGTTCAAGAAACAAGAAAAAAAAAAAAAATACTTTATGAAGACAAGATTTGTTCCGGAAGAAACAAACAAACACAGAGGACATCCATGGCTGAACAAAAGTTTGCTTTAACATACATGAATTGATCTCATGAAATCACAATTACCCATTCCACTAAATACATAGCGTCAGAAAGATCTCTCAACGACCAGACAGCTTCTAATGTACACATGCAATGAAGACCAGATTCATCACAATTGAACACACACACATAAGCATTCCCAATTCTCAATTAGACCAGGTTTAAAGTTTCCTTCAGGACAAGATTAAAAATTTCAAAATAAATGCCCTAAAATCAAAAGATTGAAACTTGGTAATACGTTGCTTCCACCCAAAATTAACAATTTCGTGTCGGTAAATCAAAATTCAACCACAGACCAAAATTAACAATTTCGTGTCGGTAAATCAAAATTCAACCATAGAAAATCAAATTCAAGAGAGAGTCATGTGATGTTACCGGCGTAATTAAAAGTGTATGATAAACCGTTGCAGCCACGAGCCTTTACGCCTAATCGGAGGAAAGGTTTCTGCCTCTGGTGCAAGAGATGATGAACCCTAGAGGCAGCTTCCTCCGTCAAGGTTAACACTTGCTTCCTCATTACCGGTCCAACCCTCGCCGCCAAAACTCGAGAAGTATTCATCGATTCGAATCCACGGAGAATGATGGATTCGTTGGACTAATAATCAAAGCTGTCTCCTTTTGTTTTTGGGCAAGTTTGAAAATGTGACAAGTCTGGTTTTCGGGTAGCTTCGGTTCGACATTGAGTAATTTGGGTTTGAAGGAGTTCGGTTGTTGGAAATTTGGAACCAAAGAAAAAAAAACGGTTTCGGTAGATGATAGTTCGGTTCGGTTTGAGTATTGTAAAGGATGACCGAATTAAAACCAAATTATTGTAATTTGGATAATTTGAGTTCAGTTATTTGTCCAAAAGAGTGCTTAAAGATTCTAGTGCGTTGCGATCGTGTTGATTTTAGAAGACGTATGAGAAATTAGTTGATTTCGGTTGAAATTCAAAATGTATGCTTGAAGTTGCATAAATCTAATTTATATCCGTGTAAAATCGACACCTAATTTAAGAATAATCCAGAATTTAATTATCTAACAGTAGTAGCTACTTTTTAATATGAAAAAACGTGGTAGTTACTTGCTATTTTGGAGACACCATGTCATATAAATATAGAATAAGATAATGCTGAAACAAAACCTTTATTATAAGGATTTCATATATGATTCGGTTGGCGCTCCTCAAGACAATAATAATTATAAAAAGCTTTTGCATTTTTCAATGTTAAAAACTAAAAAAAAAAAATCCTCTGCCGACATCAAATAATAATAAAAAATAAATAAATAAATTGATTTGATCCTATCAGTCTATCACAGGATTCAGGAATGTCTACTATGCATTATATCGCTTTTTAGCGCGACAATTTAAGAGTATCTAAAGTTACTATTTAGTATACATATATACAATACTATTATTTCTATTTTTATCAAATTATTGGCTACATTTAAAACTTACTAAAGCAAATTTTCAAAATTTAATTGGAAACTCAATTATGTGTAGAATTTCAAAATTCGATTTTCCCCATCCTAATCTTATCCATAATCCATGCTAAGATAATCGAAATAGTCTAAATAAACATAATTTATTTAGAAAATACAGCTGGCTCGGACCATTGTTGCTTACGTCCACCAATTACACACTCGTAGAAGGTCCACCGTCACGTGCTAAGAGCTGGAGTCGACACGTGGGCAACGTCTTCGTCATTGATCGATTGGCTTCGTAAACTATATACTATAAACGTACAAAATATCTAGTTCGATTACACATTTATACAAACTAAAATATTCATAAAAGGGTTTAATTTTCCACGTGGCAGTAATGTATCCATCGATTCACTTCTATATGTTCTCACCAGCTTTTCACAACATTCATCACAATCTCTCTACTCCTCTCTGATTCTCAAAGTTCCGAACTTTTCTCTTTCTTCTTCCTCTGTGATCGAAGAGATGACTTTCACGGCTGTGAGGAGGGACCATGGAACCCTTAAAGCTATGCTCGGATCTGATCTCAACGAACTTGGTATCGCTGCTAAGAACCTCGCTAATCACACTTTCATGCTCACTGGTTTAGGCCTTGGTACCTCTATCCTCGAATGGATTGCTTCAGTCGCCGCCATGTAATCTCTCTGTTCTCTCTTCTCTCTGTATTCTCTCACTCTCTTGCTCTGTTTCTTTGTGTTGATCTTATGATGTAATAAAAATGCAGATACTTGTTGGTCTTGGATCGAACTAACTGGAAGACGAATATGCTCACAGCACTTTTGATTCCTTACATCTTCTTCAGTCTTCCTTCTCTGATCTTTGGCATCTTCAGGTAAAAAACCAACAAAACAAATGGATTTCATTACTAACAAAAACAGAGACTCTCTCTAACTTGTGTCTTAAATTTCACAGAGGAGAAATTGGTAAATGGATTGCGATTGTAGCTGTTGTTGTACAACTCTTCTTCCCAAAACACTTCCGAGGTTTGTTTATACCTTTCTTTCTTCACATCTCCATTGAAAAAGAACAAGACTTTGATTCTTCTTCTGTTCTTCATTCTGATTTGCTTACTCTGTTGTTGTTGTTTTATTAGATTGGTTTGAATTACCGGCGGCTGCGATTATACTCATCGTGGTGGCTCCGAATCTAATCGCCTACACATTCAGAGACAATTGGGTTGGTTCACTTATTTGCTTAGGCATTGGATGTTACTTGCTTCAAGAGCACATTAGAGCTTCAGGTGGATTTAGAAACGCCTTCACTAAAGCTAATGGCATCTCCAACACCCTTGGGATCATTGCTCTCGTCGTCTTCCCCATTTGGGCTCTTATCTTTTAAGCCATGATCATTACTCCACAAAACTCTCTGTTTCATTTCTCCATTTGTTTTATGTAAGAGTGATTTTGTATGATTCTGTCTCTCATAACTATCCAAGAATGTTGTTTGTTAGTCAAGACTCTCAGAAATAAGAAAATGGTGATGAGGTTGTTTCTTTGGATTGAATTGAGATTTTCATTTTGAGATGTCTTTGCAAATACATAAAAGCTCAAAATTCTATTTTTCTTTTTCTTCTTCTTCTGCTCTTAGCTTGAGTGATTCAGCCAATTCTATTGCTAACAATGAAGATGTTTCTTCATCACCTGCTTTTCCATACCCGTCGATAAAAGCTTTATACGTCTCTTGACACGGCTTAAACCCTCTCCCCACCATCTCAGCTTGGATGTTCAGTGCTCTCTCCATCTTCCATTCTTCACACAACCTCTTTATCAACAACTCATAACATTTCCGACTAGGACAAAACTCGGACTCTCTCACCGCTTCTTTCACAATCTCCGCGGCTTCAACAGCTCTGTGTTCGTCATTATCACATAACCTGACCACTAATGCTTCAATGGTTAAACCCTCTGCCTCAAAACCCTTCCTTTTCATCTCTTTATAAACAACCATAGCCGAATCAACATCCCCAACTTTACAATACCCGTTAATGAGATGATCATAGGTTAGAGAAGTACACTCTATTCCCTTAGTTCTCATTCCATCGAAAAGCTTCTTCGCTTTAGTAAGCTCTAAGTTACTGCAAAGACCACCGATCATAGTGTTATAAGCCACAACATCATGAACATTCATCTCTTCCCATACTTTCTCTGCTTCCATCATCATACCTCGCGAGCAATACGCCTCCATCAAAACACTGTAGCTATAACCATTCGGAGAACATTCCTCCTCCATTTCTTTCCAAATCCTCTCTACCATCTCTGTTTCACCTTCTCTGTAGAAACTCACCATCATCGAATTAAAAGTGTTCACATTTGGCTTAATCTTAGCCTTAGCTTTAGCTCCATCTAAACCAAACACTTCTCTATACAGCTTATATCCTTTTGAAGCATCTCTACGCCTTGAAACCTCTGATATCAAAGCGTTACAAGTACTAATCTGCAAATCGATTCCTCTAGACCTAAGTTTCCTCATAACCATCACAGCTCCATCGATCTCTTTCGAGTCAAGACACGATTTTATCAGCAGATCGAAGACAAACGGCGCAGACCCACATCGATTGTAGCTCTTAATCAGCGAACGGAACACTCTCGAGACGCGATCTTCTTCTTCGTCGCCGCCGGCGAGACGGAGAGCGAGGCGGATTACGTCGCGAGCGTCGGTTTTGAGACGAGACCGAGCGAGGATGTGGATGAGAGTTGAGCAGGAACCGATGTCGTGAGGGCAGAGAGAGTGGCGGCGAGTGAAGAGGAAGAAGCGGAGGGAGAGGTGAGGGTTGTTGCGGAGGCGGAGAGTAATTTCGGAGAATTGGGAAGGAGTGAAGCCGGAAGGGTTGAGAGATCGGAGAGTGGACCATCGGGATTTGGAGCGGTGGTGGGTTAGGATTGAGACGGCGTCGGAGATCAGAGGATCTGATGGTGTAGGGTTTGAGTGATCGGGCGGTGGAGAAGAGACGGTGGTGAGGGAAGCAGAAGCGATTGAATGGGTCGAGTCGGGTTTGGGTTTCCGGGTCGGGAGGAGGATCCGTCTAAGGAGTGAGCTTGACATATGAAAGGTTTAAGAATCAGTTGAGATTGGTTCCAATTCACTATGTAACAAAGTGTGTACCTTACTCGGATAGAATATGTAACAAAGTACTGAAATTAATCATAGCCATATGTCACGCCCAAAATTTTGCTTAAGCCGTGATGGGCCGAGACGAGACGGTCGAAACTAGGGGATTATGGTCCAACACTTAGTCATTTTATGCTTTTTTTTTTGATGTATTTCCGGAACTCTCTATAACTTTGTGGAACATTTTGGTTGGACTTAGAAAAAGTAGTTGGTAGTTAGGAAAGTGGAATAAATGAGAGTAGTTGGTAGGTGGTAGGTTTCTTTAATGAGACAGTTGGGTAAAATTTCTATATAAAGGGATGAGCTCCCTCATTTGTAAGGATCCAAATTTTCTCTAAACAATAAGAGTTCTCTTTCTCTTTCTCTCTAAAAACGTCACTTTCTCTCTCTAAATACCAAGGTCCGAGTTTAGAAGGCTAACTTAGCGTGTGTGCGAAGCAGTAAAGCGCTAAGGCCTCACGGTTTGGTTCAAGGAGAAATCAGCCCGTGACAAATGGTATCAGAGCGAAGTACGACCGGGACAGAGGAGAAGCTTGTTGGAGAAGGATGGCGAAGAAGAATAGCAAGGATGCCAGCAACGTAGCCGATGTGCATGAGGAGCGCGGTAGGGATTCCACTACAGCCCACGAGGTGGCAAGGCAGGATAAAAGTGTTACTCGGGAGGCGTTGGGCAATGCGGTAGAGGAGCTTAGATCACGACTCGAGAGGGTCGAGCATGATACAACCGAGATGGAAAAGCTCGTGTTCGATGAGTTGGAGCGAGCCAAACAGAACGCGATCGAAAGGGACATCCGGTTTGCGAAGTTGGAGGAAACGGTGATGGGAGCCGTCCAAGTCTTGAAGGATAATATCGGGGAGATACTTAACCGCCTCGGGGAGGTACAAGAAGACTTGGTGTTGTGCAAGCGTGCGGCTGCAAACGGAGGGGCTGGGATCACCGAGACGAGAGCGGCTAGGGTAGAGTTACCTAGGCCGGCACGGTTCAATGGCGTGAGGGACGCCCAAGAAGTCGAGAACTTCTTGTGGGAGATGGAGCAATATTTCGAGAACCTTGGTCTTACCGACGAGGGGTCGAAGATCAAGACCGCGACTTCATACCTGGCAGAGATGGCTATGCTGTGGTGGAGAAGGCGACATGCGGAGATAGTCTGAGGGATCGTCCGGATCGACACATGGAGGAGTTCAAGCGGGACATGAAGAGGCAGTTCTATCCCGAGAACGTGGTATACCAGGCGCAGAAGAAGCTAAGGGAGTTTCGCCAAAAAGATACGATCCGAGACTATGTGACAGAGTTTACCGCGTTGTTGTTACAGATCCCGAGCACGAATAAGGATGACTCGGTGTTTTACTTCATCGATGGGCTGCAACCATGGGCCAAGCAAGAGTTGCAGAGGCGGGGAGTCCATTCGGTAGATGAGGCAATTGCAGCGGCCGAGTCTTTATCCGACTTTTCCATCCCAGACCGACCCAAGTCCTATGGGAGGCAAGATGGGTACCCAGCTAGGAGTGGGGGAGAAGATCGAAGCTCACGACCAGTCAGTCCGAGAGGGAATGACTGTGGGTACATAGCTAGGAGCAGCGGGAGTAACCAGCATTCTAGACCAGCCAGTCCAAGGAGGAGTGAGCGCAGGTCGCACTACACATCGGGGAAGGGGTCATACTCAAAGGCTGACGGGATGAGCTCGAGTCGGGAGTAGTATGAGCAAAGGAAGAGGTTTTTTACCCCGAAAGGCGGATGTCATGTGTGCAAGGGGCCGGACCTAATGAAGGAATGTCCAAAGTTAGGGTCATTGTCCGCGATTGTGAAGAAGCATGGTTCGGAGGAAGGGGAAGATAATGAACCGGAGAGGTTAGGTTCGATACAACTCCTAAACGCACTAGTAACCAAGATGGGGCCAAAACAATCAAGCAAGGGGCTGATGTACGTTGAGGCTCAGATCAACGGGAAGAAGTCCAAGGCGATGGTAGACACCGGGGCTTCGCACAACTTTGTCTCTGAGGGAGAGGCACGAAGACTCGGTTTGACCTGGACAGAGGGTCCGGGCGCGATCGAGACGGTTAACTTGGAGGCTCGACCGCTTACCGGATTTGCACGCGGAGTGGATTTCCGGATAAGAGCATGGAAGGGTCAGGTCTATTTTACGGTGGTTCTGATGGACGACTATGGGGTCGTGATCGGGCTGGATTTCATGGAAAAGGCTAAGGCAGTGCCAGTGCCCAGTTTGGACGCAGTCTATATCCTTGAGGAGGGTGGATCGTGCGTGGTTCCTACTGTGAGTGGCACGGTTAGGAAGACAAGCGGAACGCAGCACATCACGGCTGTGCGGATTGTGGATCAAGGTATTCCACCCAGCCGGGACGTGGAAACAAGTAAGACACTGTCCAAGACAGTCCGAAGGGCGGACCAGCGGAGCATGGGCGAGTTGGGCGCAAAGCAGAGAACAACCGAGGTTACGGAACCAAGACGAAGGATGGGACGGTACGTGGAGCAGCTCAAGACACCCACGACGACGAGGGCGTCGCCAAAATGGGTGGGGGAGGATGTAACGCCCAAAATTTTGCTTAGGCCGTGATGGGCCATGCTAGGACGAGACGGGTCGAAACCAGGGGGTTATGGCCCAACACTTAGTCATTTTTATGCTTTCTTTCCTTGATGTATTTCCGGAACTCTCTAGAACCTTGTGGAACGTTTTGGTTGGGTCTAGAGAGAGTAGTTGGTAGTTAGGAGAGTGGAATAAATGAGAGTAGTTGGTAGGTGGTAGGTTTAATGAGGCAGTTGGGTGGGACTTCTATATAAAGGGATGAGCTCCCTCATTTGTAAGGATCCAAGTTTTCTCTAAGCAATAAGAGTTCTCTTTCCCTTTCTCTCTAAAAACGTCACTTTCTCTCTCTAAGTATCAAGGTCTGAGTTTAGAAGGCTGACTTAGCGTGTGCGCAGGACAGTAAAGCGCTAAGGCCTCACGGTTTGGTTCAAGGAGGAATCAGCCCGTGACACATAGGTGACTTCTCCAAAATGTACATATTTGTTAATTGTTTTTTTAATCATCTTTATTATTATTATTATTATTAAGATTTGAAAGGTAACATTACGAAAAAGCTAATAGCTCTGAAAGGATAAATAAATCCGACTGAACAAGTAGATATTTCTGGAAAACAAATTCTACAAGAAAACGAAATCTAAAACTAAAACAGAAACTCATGCATGCAAAAAGTTATAAAGTATCAAGAAGATTTATCAAAGTTGTTGGTAATATCTTCCTATTATAACAATAAGAAACTATATAACAATAAGAGACTATATATAAAAGAATCTTGAGGAATTGTGATGAGGACATGGCCTCTAAAAACCCTTTTCCAATTATGAAGGACCCTCCAAAAACAAGATCAGGACTAAAGAAGTTGAGAAATGAATTTAACAATGCTATAGACACCTTGATCAATCAAAGCAACTTAGAAGATATCACCAAAGGCATTGATCAACTCAGCATCGACCAGCCACTTCTCAATTAAGTAGCAATGAACTTAACCGAGGATAAGATGCTATCAATTCAAGAAGAGGATCAGCTTGAGGAAGGAATAAGGCATGAAGATCAAGACGACACAAGCATCAAGTCCACACCAACATTGGAGTGGCCACTACTAAGGACTCAAGGAGCTTGAAGCTACAAACGATTAAGTGTCAAAACGACACCAAGGTGAGTGTTTGGCTTAATTATATTTTTAAACTAACGAGTTTCCCTCTCTACGTTTTGCAGAATTTGTCTTAAGATCCTTTTAGTTATATTTCATTTTTAATTTAGCCAAAAACTTTAGTATTGTTTCTATTTTGTTTCTTTATTTTTCTTTGAGAGTCTGTCACACGTTATTTCCTTTTTTTGAGTCTCTGTCGACCCTAGAAGGTCAAGGCCAAAGGACTGTTTATAAATTTCCACATCCGGCATTGTAAGATACAACTTTTTTTATCCTAGTTAATAAAAGAACGTATTTTCTTATGAGCAGCCGCCTCTTCTTCGAGTTCTTGAGCATTGAGTGGATTCTCCTTTGTTCTTGAGTTCACCGACTTATCACAGCCTCTCCATCAGCTGTGTGGCGTCACATCGATCCCCTTGGTTACTAAGGTGTTGATTGGTTCACCCGCTATCACCCGCAAATGCAGCGTTTGCGGTTGGTAGCGGTTAATGGCGTTTTATCACAATCATAGAAATCGCTGCAAACCGCTCTGTACCGTTTTATACCGTTATAATCCAAAAGCTGCTTCCCGCCAGCGTTTGCGGTTGCGGGCGGTAGCGGTTGGATGAAAAAAATCACGTTAGAAAAAAAAATAGAAGATCACATTAAAAAAAATTTAAAAACCTTAACCCTACTAATCTTCTCCTATATATATAAACCCTAACCTCTCACTTTTTCTATCAAGTTCTAGTCTCTAATCATGGCTTGTTGAAGAAAATTAAGATACAAGGATAAGTGCCATAATACTTTGGTTTAATTCATTTATATTAATTGTTCTGTTTTCACTTTTAAAGTAAAAAATTATAAATATGTATCTTATTAATTACAAAATTAGTTTGTTATAATTCTTTTTTTTTTGTTCTTAAGAAAGTTACACGATCAAACGAGATGACATGTGCGTTACTTCAACGGATCATTGTCGAAAAATAAACTCAAGATAAATATCCTAGATTTTTGAGTGCACTCCAGAAAGAACGTATTTTGAAAAATACTAATGAGCAATTTGGAGTTGATTTGAGTTGGGGTCGTGCAAAAAAATTAATTAGATCAATTGAAAATTTTTTACATCATGCATAAGATAAATCCATAAGATCCACGTATTGGAGCAAATTGTTTCCAGTCTATTACATTACTAGACACAATTTTGGGTGATGTTCTCAATAATTGAAATAAACATATTATTATAAAATTTAATAATTTTCAAAATAATTATTTAGTATTTATTTATAATTTTTATTAATTATTTTGAACTAGTGATTTTGATATCAATCATAATAATATATTTTTTCTGTTTTTTATAATTATATATGATGTTTATTTTGGTAATTATATGTTTAACTGCTATAACAACCGCTGGTTTGCCAATCAAAAATATCCTGCAAACGGACCCGCCTTAAAAAGTTTAATCAGTCATGCAACCGCTGAATAACGCTCAAAACCGCAATCGTCCGCTTCCGCAAACTACCGCACTCGCAACCGCAACCGCTGCGTTTAAACCAGTCAATTCATCCTTCATTCACCGATCTAAGTAAAGAGAGCCCCTCGGCCAGTCGCTTATGTTTCATCTTGTTTCTTCCGACCATATCTACTCTAAGTGAAAAGAGTCTCTCGGCCAATCACTTGGAACCATTTCCGTTCCCTTCCCGATCTTATATCAGTTTGGTATCATAGCCGAAAGGTTCTAACATCAGGTGATATCTACCCTTTTTCGATTCCTTGTTGTTTAGTCTTTATCCTTATCATTGTTGCTTTGTTTAAACCTATCAAAAAAAAGAAGAAGAAGACATCTCGTTTAAGTTTGCATTAGTTTGTTCATTTATATCAACCAAAAAAGCCATAAAAATTCCATTCTGCATCTAGTTAGTTGCACCTCATATTGTTTAGCTAAGTCTCGAAGAAACAAAAACCCTAAAACAAAAAAAGTTTATTCTTGTTTAAGTAGTTTGCGTCTAGGTTAAGTTCTTTTGATAATTGTTACATAGTTGCGTTTGAGTTTTTGTTGTTTTTTGTGCATTTTCAGCAATGGAAATTCCCCCCATAGCACCACATGATACCATCTTGAAAGTTATTGCTGCAATGAGGCAAGATATGGCACAAAACTAGGTCGTATAGAGGAGAGAGTTCGCCGGCTAGAAGTACTAAGGATAGAGGTTGCACGACCCATACCTGTTCAGCAACGATAGAATGTCCAGCCAGACGATGAAGAGATGCATGAACTAGAAGATGATGCACCAAACCCTCATAGACAAGGAGACCCTCCTGATTTACAACAAAACCACATAATGAGAGATTCCACCCACCGAGGCCGCATTAGAGAAAAAGAGATCTTCAACAGAGGCCGAAACCGAGATGATGAAGGTAATAGACAAAATCATAATGACAATAAACTGACTGCACCTACTTTTTCTGGCAGAATAAACCCTGAAGCTTACTTGGAGTGGGAGCGAAGAATGGAGCATATCTTTGATTATTACTCTTACAATGATCAGAAGAAGGTGTCTTTGGCCGCGGCTCAACTAACCAACCATGCACTATTTTGGTGGGATCAAGACGTGTCTGAAAGGTGGAGGCACCACTATGAACAGATTACTAGTTGGAACGCCATGAAATTCAACTTGAGAAAGAGGTATGTGGCACCACATTTTTATAGAGACTTACAAAAGAAGCTTCGAAAGTTGGTGCATGGAAACAGATCTGTTGAGGAAATATTTTGAGGAGTTTGAACAACTCAGAAACCGACTTGAGCTAGCTGACACCAAGGAGACCCTCATGGCTCAGTTTCTTGATGGGTTAAAAGACCGAATAGCTAGAAAGGTGGAGAGACAGCCATATCAAGACATGAGTGATCTCTTGCATCTATCTGTTCAAGTGGAGCAACACATCAAATGCAAGACTATTGCCACCAATCGAGCAAGAAACAACAACACTTGGGCTCTACAGCCACCAAAAGTGTTTGACAAAGGAAAAGCCGTGGAGAGTGACTCACGGTTCAAGAAAACAGCACCTGAAAACTTGAAAGACAGCTCTAAGGTGTCTCGGCCAGAAGCATGTAAGTTTCCTAGCACTTCACGGGCCATAGATGTCATTTGTTTTAAATGTCAGGGGCAAGGGCATACGGCGAGAGAGTGTCCAAATCAAAGGGTTATGATCTTAACACCAACCGGAGACTATGAGTCTCAAGATGAACCCGTTGATGAGGAGCCAGCTGATCAAGAATCCGAGATAGAATACCTGGACACAAGAGAGATGTTAGTCATCAGAAGAACCTTGAGTGCTCTAGTAGACACAGAGACGGTTCAAAGAGAAAACATCTTTCATACAAGATGTACCGTGAATGGGAAGATATGTAGTCTCATTATAGATAGAGGCTCTTGTACTAATGTTGCTAGTAAGTTCATGGTTGACAAGCTAGGTCTCGAGACGACAAAGCACCCAAAGCCATACCGACTAAGATGGCTTAATGACGACACCGAGCTGAGGATCTCCAAGCAAGTCACCATTCCTTTAAGTGTGGGAAAATACAATGATCGAGTTGTATGTGATGTTATGCCGATGCAAGTAGGTCATTTGCTGTTGGGGAGACCCTGGCAGTTTGATAAAGAGACAATGCACAATGGCCGAACAAACCACTACTTGTTCACTCATGATAAGAGGAAGTTCCAACTTGCACCACTCACGCCTATAGAAGTCCATGAAATGCAAATGAAATTTGCTAAGGACTCCAAGGTAAGTAGGACTAACCTATTCGTTACTCCTACTATTGTGTCTAAAGCCTTACAACATAACACACCTGTGCTACTAATGATCTTTAAAGAAGGGCTGCTTTCAGGTTCTAATGAGCTAGAGCTTCCACCCGAGATAACTTCCTTGTTAAACAGTTTCAAAGACGTGTTTCCAGAGAAGATACCAGCTGGACTGCCTCCTATAAGGGTAACAGAGCATCAGATTGATCTGGTTCCCGGAGCTGTCCTGCCAAACCGTGGAGCTTATCGCATGAATGAGTCAAAGGGGTTGGAGAAAAAAATTTAAGACCTCATGTCTAAAGGCTATACAGGGAGAGCCTTAACCCATGTGTTGTGACTGTTCTACTAGTCCCCAAGAAAGATAGCACTTGGAGAATGTATGTGGATTGCCGGGAAATAAACAACATCACCATCAAGTATCGCCATCCAATACCAAGGCTAGATGACATGTTGGACGAGTTACATGGCTCAACAGTCTTCTCTAAGGTGGATTTTCGAAGTGGCTACCATCAGGTGAGAATGAAAACAGCCTTCAAGACTAGGCAAGGTCTATATGAATGGCTTGTTATGCTATTCATCCTCACCAATGCTCCAAGCACATTCATGCGGCTCATGAATCATGTCTTGAGGGCATACATCAGTAAGTTTGTAGTATTATATTTTGATGATATACTTATCTATAGTAAATGTTTTAGTGATCACCTAAGGCACCTTGAGCAAGTCCTGGAGACTCTTCGTAAAGAAGGTCTTTATGCGAACCTCAAGAAGTACACCTTTTGTACTAATGAGCTTGTATTTTTAGGATTTGTTGTGAGTTCACAGGGTCAACAGGTTGGATCAGGAGAAAGCGAGAGCAATACAAGAGTGGCCAACTCCAACAAGCATTGGACATGTTCGGAGCTTCCATGGACTAGCAAGCTTTTACCGGCGGTTTTTCAAGAATTTCAGCATCTTGGCCGCTCCTCTCACAGCGGTTATTAAGAAAGATGTGGCGTTCTCAAAGGGACCGGCACAAGAGAAAGCATTTCAAAATTTCAAAGACCGTTTAACCAATGCACCGATTTTTAATTTTACCTGATTTTGATAAAACCTTTGAGATTGAATGTGATGCCTCAGGTTTAGGCATTGGAGCCATACCCACACAGGGAGGAAGACTAGTGGTTTACTTAGTGAGAAACTAAGTGGAGCTGCCCTGAACTACCCCACCTACGACAAGGAATTGTATGCACTGGTGCGATCAATGGAGACATGGCAACATTACTTGTTGGCCAACGAATTTGTCATACACAGTGATTATGAGACACTTAAGCATTTGAGGGGCCAAACAACGCTTAAGAGATGGCACGCAAGATGGCTAGAGTTTGTAGAAGCCTTTCCCTACATCATCAAATACAAGAAGGGAAATGAGAACATAGTCGCTGATGTTCTATCTAGAAGATACACGCTCATAAACACTATAGAGGAAAAAGTAATGGGATTTGAGCACATCAAAGAGAGCTATGAAGATGACCCAGACTTCAGTGACATCTACCAAGAATGCCAAAAGAGAGTATTTGGTTTATTTTACTTACATGATGGCTTTCTATTTAGAGATAAACGTTTGTGTATCCCACATGGTTTGATGAGAAAACTCTTAATGAGGGAATCTCATAAAGGAGGTTTAATGGGGCATTTTGGAGTGGACAAGACTCTAAGTTTTCTTGTAACATCCTGATTCCTGGTATATGTGAAAAAGGCTTATAAGAATTGATTTGACTACCTATGTCATCAAAGTGCACTTATCTTTTCCGGTCAAATGTCTTGAGAGAACTCCAAAGTTAAGCGTGCTTAAGCTGGAGCAATCTCAGGATGGGTGACCAACCGGAAAGTAATCTGCGGTACCGTGTGAGTGAGGACAAAAGCACGGGAAAAGATCACGTGGTGATTGCAGGGACAGTAGACAAGTCTTATGAGCCTCCCGGACCAAACGACTCCCAACCGCCGGATAGGGGTGGGCCAACAGGCCTAGAGAAGACGTTGGGCCAACGGGCCTAGAGACAGGATGTTGGGCCCACAGGCCTAGAGAGGGCGTTGGGCTCACTGATAGGGGCGGTTGGGGGCGTTCAGAGTTGTTGATAGCCAATCCAGATGAAAGGCGGGATTGGGATCTCATAGATTTGATAGCCGGTCCGTCTGGTTCCCGGAAGGGAAGAAGGGAGCGGGGTCTCACAATTGGTATCAGAGCAGGTTAGCCAACCGGCTCTGATCCGGGTGGCGTCTTGGGACGTGGTTGAGTTAGAGAGAATTCGAGGACAAATTCCTTGGAAGTCGGGGAGAATTGTAACATCCTGATTCCTGGTATATGTGAAAAAGACTTATAAGAATTGATTTGGTTACATATGTCATCAAAGTGCACTTATCTTTTCCGGTCAAGAGTCTTGAGAGAACTCCAGCGTTAAGCGTGCTTAAGCTGGAGCAATCTCAGGATAGGTGATCAACTGGGAAGTAGTCTGCGGTACCGTGTGAGTGAGGACAAAAGCACGGAGAAAATCACGTGGTTTTTACAGGGACAGTAGACAAGTCTTACGAGCCTCCCAAACCAAACGACTTCCGAACGTTGGACATGGGTGGGCCAACAGGCCTAGAGAGGACGTAGACCAACAGGCCTAGAGAGAGGACGTTGGGCCCACAGGCTTAGAGAGGCGGTGGACTCACTGGTAGGAGAGGTTGGGGGCGTTCAGAGTTGTTGAAACTCAATCCAGATGAAAGACGAGATCGGAGTCTCATGAATTTGATAACCGGTCTGTCTGGTTCCCGGAAGGTAAGAAGGGAACGAGGTCTGACAGTTCTAGTTGAGCCTTTCTTCTGGCCATACCTCCAGAGAGACGTGGGACAGTTTTGTTGAGATGCAGCATATGCCTTAAAACCAAATCCAAGTCACATCCCTATGGATTCTATATGCCTTTGCCAGTTTCTAACAAACCTTGGGTGAATATATCTATGGAATTTGTTTAAGAATTGCCAAAGATAATAAACAGGGATTCAATCTTTGTGGTGGTGGATCGGTTCTCAAAAATAGCTCACTTCATTCCCTGTGCCAAAACAAATGATGCCTCGCAAACTGCTGACCTATTCTTCAAGGAGGTGGTGTGCCTACATGGCTTACCTCGCACCATTGTGTCAGACCGAGACACCAAGTTTTTGAGTCACTTCTGGAAGACTTTGTGGGGGAAGCTCGGCACCAAGTTGCTCTTCTCCACCACTTGTCACCCTCAGACCGATTATAAAACTGAGGTGGTGAACCGCACCTTGTCCACCCTCTTAAAGGCCACAGTCAGTAATAATTTAATGAATTGGCTAGATTGCATTCCTTATGTTGAATTTTCTTATAACCATGCCACCCATTCAGGAACTAAGCTTTCACCCTTTGAGATTGTGTGTGGATTTAAGCCAGAAAAGTCTCTTGATCTAAAGCCATTGCCACCACTCGAGTTCACAAACCAAGATGGAGAAAACAAAGTTGAGGTCATCAAGAAGCTCCACCAAAAGACCAAAGATAAATTGGAAAAGAAGACAGCTCACTACAAGCAGCAAGCTGAAAAGAACCAAAATGAGCTCATCTTCGAACCAGGAGATTGGGTTTGGATTCATATGAGGTCAGAGAGGTTTCCAAACCAAAGAAAATCGAAGCTCACACCTCGCGGCAATGGACCATTCAAAGTCTTGGAGCGCATAAACAACAATGCTTACAAACTAGACATACCAGGTGAGTTACACGTTGCACCAACCTTCAATGTTGCTGATCTTTCTCCTTGTCATGCATATGAAACAGTTTTGAGGCCAGAACTTTCTCAAGAGGGAGGAAATGATGAGGATATGCCCCCTAAAAACCCTTTGCCAACCATGAAGAACCTTCCAAGGACAAGATCAGGACTAAGGAAGCTGAGAGAGGAATTTAACAATGCTATGGCCACCTTGATCAGTCAAAGCAGCTTAGAAGACATCACCAAAGGCATTGATCAGATGAACTTAACCGAGGATAAGATGCTATCTATTCAAGAAGAGGATCAGCTTGAGGAAGGACTAAGGCATGAAGATCAAGACGACACTAATAACACCGTATTTTGACCACTTTTATGGATCGTTTTGAAATACTTTTTCTATGTTTTTAATTGCTTTTAAGTACTTTTATTATGTTTTTCTAGTATTTGTAGTTCCAAGACTCTATTCAGGTAACTTAGGGAAAAGCTTAACAAAATGGATAGAAAACCAGATTTCAGCTCAGAGTCAAACTGTCAGAAGTTCACCCCTGATTGAAGGCTTTCTCACCGTCTGATCCAGCTCAAATTTGGAGACCTTAAAGATGGAAGTATCAGCTTTCCAGTGCATTTTACAGCTTGGCAATCCAACGGTTCACTCAAAAGATACGCGAAGAGCAAGATGTCCCGTAAACCAGCCGGCAAGCACTTCCACCCGCGGCCAACAGGCAATTTCCCGCGGTCAGGAGCATCCCGACCGCGGCCAAACACTTGTTCCCCGCGGTCACACTTGTCCCGACCGCGGCCATCAACCTCCGAGCCCAAAAAGCCCATTTCTGAAGCCCACATTTGGAGAAACCCTAAGTGACGTCCAGAGAGGTTAAGAGCACTATAAATACATGTCTTAGGAACCCTAAATCAGAGAACCTATCACCACCGAAATATTTACTTCATATTCTTATTGTTTTTTCTTTAGATTTTAGGGAGAGAGAGATTTGTTCTCTTGAACCCTTGTTCTTTCTTTTTCAATTTCGGTTTCTATTCTACTTCTTAATACTATGTCTTTGATTTCGTTCATTATGTCTGAGTAGTTTTATTGTTGGGATTAAGGGATTTTCGATGGGGATTTATATGTTCGATGAGGATTCCATGAGCTTTTGAGCCGAATCTTAGAACTTTTTCTTCTGAATTCGTTTTTACTGCATGAGAGTAGCGTCATGAACTACAATCTGATCCAGATGCTTGGTGACACGAAAGTGTTCATCAGGTATCAGATCTAGTTTGGGAGAGCAAAACAAACATAGGAGTGGAAACCTACCTATGGGCGTATTGTGAATTAGGACGAGTCTTAAACATAATGCATCTCTTCTCTTCCAGGGCCAGAGTGGAAACTTACAGGTTAGGGTTGAGAGAGATAGTTGTCTATGATCACGACAGTGGCGTATTCATACGTCCGTGACTCCAGTTCGAAAAGTTTAAGCTAAGATCTTATCAATTTATTCTCTAGCAATGTTTTGAATCGTTCGTACCCCAGAGAAAACTTCCCTGTAGCCCAACGCCTTCTTCCTTATTGATTTACACCGATTTTCTTTCAAGCTCTAGTTCAATATTGTCTTTCTTTTTTAGTTCATTTTCATTTAAGCATTAGAATATCCGTTTTTATCATTTTTAGTCATTTTCATTAAGTTTAGTTATTACGTCATTTAATTCCCGTATTCTCTTTTAATATTTTGTTTTTACATTTTAAACACACTACCAAACCCCCACAAAACCGTTTTGGTTCTAGACTTCCTTACTTTATACTTATTTCAAAGGCTTTTTCCAGGAAAAGATCCTTCTTCCCTGTGGATTCGATCCCTAAGTACTACATTCGATCAGCTGTGCACTTGCGGCCACCAGACACAGAGAGAAGCAGTATCTGCGAAATCTCTACGAAAAAACTCAAAGCGAAGACTACAGAACGTTCCAGAAGGAGCCCTACGCACCTCAAATGGCAAACCCTAGATACTCTATGTATCGCCTACCTCACCAAGTCCTCCAGCAAGATGAGAACGTCCAGCTCAGCAACAGACTGAGTCAGCTCGAAGGCGTGATCAGACAGTTCATAGAAGCTCAAGCAACCGCTACAACTGCTCTAAACGAAAGGATTGATGGGATATCGAAACTTTTCAATGAAAAAATCGATAACCTAGCCTCACAAGTCAATTCAATTGAAGAACGTGCAACCAAGGACGCAGCTATGATCGCTAACAGGTTCAACAGCATGGAGGAAGAGCAAGCAAAGCACAACTATGAGCTTCGCAACACCAAAAACAAAGTCATGGACCTGGATTTCAAACTCGATGACGTGGACAAAGCCCTAAACGAAGCTAAGAACGAGTCTTATGACTTTACAGTCGAAGTTTCAGAGAAGGTTTACAAAGTCATCGACAAAACCGAAGAGCTTGACTCAACCATTGACAAAGTAGTCTATGCTCTTGATGAAGTTGAAGAAAAGGTTGAGGAGATCATGCAAGGACTTGGAGATCAGATTCCAGCAACCAAAACTAAAGACTCAAGTCCAGAGAGGATGTACATCAACCCAGAAGACCCAGGAGACCATCCAGGAAGCAAAGGAGGAAGCAACAGCAGCAGAGCAGCTCGGAGGCAAACTCATGTGGTCGCGTTGGCTCCGACCGCGGCCAACAAGCATTCTCCCGCGGTCGTGTTAGGTCTACCCGCGGTCCATGGTCGCTTCCCCGCGGTCGCGTCACCTGCAGTCAAGGCCAACCGTAAAAACGTTCCAAATCAGTCCCGTTCAGCTCATACACGCATCTGTGGGTCTGGTACACCTCCTGGGATGACTAAACCACTCCATCAACAACTGGTTTGCTCCATAAGCACCCAAAGATCTGAAGAAGAGGACAAGTCATGGCCTTGCAACATGGCTTTGTCTTGTGAAGATGAGTATGAAGAGCAATACTCTGAAGATGAAGAGTATGGGTTGTTTGTAGAAGATCCAAACGCAGGATATTCCTCAGAAGACGACTCAGGAGAAATTCAATGGATCACCAACAGCATCAGTAGAGAGAAGCTAATAGAGTTCAACAACGTAGTCAGGTCATTCCCTGCTCATTTAAGCTTTGATGAAATCTGGAAACTTGGCCGTTTGCAAGTCTTTTTCAGGTACTGCAAGGAGTCTAAAGAGGATATCCATAGATACTTTATGAGAGCTTGATACAGGACAACACCAGAAGCAGCTGCCTATGCGATTCACCTCAAAAATCCGGAAGATTGCAGCCACTACACCAACAAAATCAGCAAAGAAAAGCTCGATGAATTTAATGATGTGGTTCAAAATTTGCCTGAAGGAATCACGTTTGCCAGAGCTTGCAAGGACTTTATGATAGGCCACTACTTCTGTGAGAGCAAAGAATCAATCCCTGATATAGAAGACTTGTACAATCATGCCAGAAGAGGTAAACCTGTTCGAACACTTCATAAAATAGAAGGTGTAGGTCAGTTTCTTATCTCTTGTTCAATTAGAGGAGAAATGTTTAAAAACGTGCTATGTGATTCTGGAGCTTGTCTTAACATGATGTCCAAGACAATTGCTTTGAGACTTGGTATTAGACACCTGCGCAGGACTAGATCAAAGATTAGCCAGCTGATGATTCCAATGCAACACCTCAAGGAATAGCTCATGAAATTCCTTTGAGAATAGGAGATTGCATAGTGCCTGTTGACTTCTACATTGTCGAAACGAGAGATGCAACATATCCAGTGATTCGGGGATGGTCTTTTCTAGCAACTTCCGGAGCTATAATGGACTGGCCAAACCGGAGGATTTCATTTGCTAATATCGACAAAGATGTCTTCACAGAAGCTGTTCCATACAACAGCAAAGCAGGAAAACGTTCTGCAGCAGAAGAGTTTGAAGAAGAACTTTGTAGTGACGAAGAACCTGCTAGGCAAAGCAAGGGATGTCGAAAAAGACTTGTCTCAGGACAAGGTCTTCTTCATTGGAATAAGTCACGTCCAACACCAAAAGTCGAGCTAAACGACTTAAAACAGAACGCTTAATGGGAGGGAACCCATTTAGGTATTGTTTTCTTTAGGATTTTTCTTTCTTTTTCTTTTGATCTCTTTCTTTTTCTCAGTTTCAGGTGTTTCTTATAAAACAAAAAAGCCAAAAAAATAAAAAAAACCAGAAAAAACCAAAAAGAAGGATGGTACCTGACTGCTCGGCCTAGCGGGAACCAAGGAGAAGCAGGAAGAGGCCGCGATATAAGCCCCCGCGGTCGCAGACGTTAGGACCGCGGGAAACAACCCTTCGACCGCGGTCGCGTAGTCCTGACCGCGGCCAAGCAATGGTTTGCCGCGGTCGTATGGCCACTGACCGCGCCACTTGGTCGTTGAGATCCAAACCCGACCCAAACCACCCACTTCACCTCATTTCACCTCACCAATCACCCTCCACCTCATTCATCATCCCCCACCACCTTCATCACCACCTAATCACCTTCCCAAACCCCTTCGAATGAATCCGGTTCATCTCCACCAGCATCCCGGATCCAGGTAAGTTCTCTTTGTCCTTACCAATTCGATTATCTATGCATTTTTCTCATCCAATCTCGACTTGTTTCACACTGAGGACAGTGTGATTTAAGTCTGGGGGAGGATTTCATCCCTTTCTAACCATTTTTCTTTCATGAGTCTTGCATTATCTACACTTTTTGCATTTTCCTTAAAGTTTTTCAAAATCGGTTTTCAAAACAAAATACGTTTTAAAGGGAATGGTGAACATGAATCAATGATAGTTGACTGTGTGCTTTTAGACTGTTCCTAGTGACATGCTCATTCATGATTTAGGACTAGACTAGGCGGTAGCTAAGCACATTTGAAACGAAGTACCCCAGAGGAATTTGAATGATTTCGATTTAGATGAAGGGATACACTAGCTCTGTTTTATTTGGACTTAATTTGAACTTAATTTTCTCATTGAAGCATTAGACCAGGGAAACGAATCATACATTCAGGACTCCTTTATCCGTTTACCACTCTCTGTTGATCCTGAATGGCTAGTTCATCTTTAGCTAGTTCCCCACCTTAACCAATCCTCTTTCAAACCACATGCACTCTTTTTTTCTATTGTCTTATATGCAGATAAGTGCAAAAACGTTGGAGAGAAAGAGGAACAACGCAGTTTTCAGTCACTAAGGACAGAGACCTGCGATTTGCCGGAATAGTTCCCGGAAGGATTCAACACAAGAGGAAGCTCAGTTTGCCTTAGAAAAATCTCAAATTTTGGTACAATCTCGTCCTCTAGTCTCTCTCTCTTTAAAAGGCATTTCCTTTTCAAAAAAAAAAAAAAAATCCAAAAATAAGAAAAGAAAGGAAATAAAAGCCTTAGAGAGTCTAGAGATGTCGAAATTTAAGTCCCAAGGCAACTGGAGTTTGATTTTATGGAGTTTTGGAGATTGTTTTCTGATTCCCGGAAAGAATCTAAGTCTGGGGGAATAGCTGTTTACAACAAAAGAGGAAGGTTTATGCAACAACATTTGGCAAGAAGAAGTGATTGAAAACTGTGGTCATCAACAGGTCCTTATCTCTCTTGCGGTTTTGCATATTATCTTGCATCCTCCAGATCTTCAGGTAACCCGAAACACTTTAACTCCACCACTTAAATAGCCCTTTAATGCCAAACGCCGTTTACCCTGGATGATGTCTTTAATGAGAACTCACTATTGAACTTAATGAATGAAGAGAGCTAGTTGATTGGAATCAAGATTTAGATTGTTTAAGTTTTGCATGACGAAAAAAGTGGACTAGTATCTCTTGTGCATTAGTGAGAATTTTCTGGACTACGTTGTGGATTGATGCACTAACTTTGGTCCTAGTTTAGGGGTTTATGTCTATGAGATTTGTGCATTTCCTATTTTTGTTTTCACTTAACCAGTTTAGGCTTTTGTTTTGTTTGAGGACAAACAAAGGTTTAAGTCTGGGGGAGTTGATAACACCGTATTTTGACCACTTTTATGGATCGTTTTGAAATACTTTTTCTATGTTTTTAATTGCTTTTAAGTACTTTTATTATTTTTTTCTAGTATTTGTAGTTCCAAGACTCTTTTCAGGTAACTTAGGGAAAAGCTTAACAAAATGGATAGAAAACCAGATTTCAGCTCAGAGTCAAACCGTCAGAAGTTCACCCCTGATTGAAGGCCTTCTCACCGTCTGATCCAGCTCAAATTTGGAGACCTTAAAGATGGAAGTATCAGCTTTCCAATGCACTTTACAGCTTGGCAATCCAATGGTTCAATCAAAAGATACGCGAAGAGAAAGATGTCCCGTAAACCAGCCGGTAAGCACTTCCACCCGCGGCCAACAGGCAATTTCCCGCGGTCAGGAGCATCCCGACCGCGGCCAAACACTTGTTTCCCGCGGTCACACTTGTCTCGACTGCGGCCATCAACCTCCGAGCCCAAAAAGCCCATTTCTAAAGCCCACATTTGCAGAAACCCTAAGTGACGTCCAGAGAGGTCTTGAGCACTATAAATACATGTCTTAGGAACCCTAAATCAGAGAACCTATCACCACCGAAATATTTACTTCATATTTTTATTGTTTTTGCTTTAGCTTTTAGGGAGAGAGAGATTTGTTCTCTTGAACCCTTGTTCTTTCTTTTTTAATTTCGGTTTCTATTCTACTTCTTAATACTATGTCTTTGATTTCGTTCATTATGTCTGAGTAGTTTTATTGTTGGGATTAAGGGATTTTCGATGGGGATTTATATGTTCGATGAGGATTCCATGAGCTTTTGAGCCGAATCTTAGAACTTTTTCTTCTGAATTCGTTTTTACTGCATGAGAGTAGCGTCATGAACTACAATCTGATCCAGATGTTTGGTGACACGAAAGTGTTCATCAGGTATCAGATCTAGTTTGGGAGAGCAAAACAAACATAGGAGTGGAAACCTACCTATGGGCGATTTGTGAATTAGGACGAGTCTTAAACATAATGCATCTCTTCTCTTCCAAGGCCATAGTGGAAACCTACGGGTCAGGGTTGAGAGAGATAGTTGTCTATGATCACGACAGTGGCGTATTCATACGTCCGTGACTCCAGTTCGAAAAGTTTAAGCTAAGATCTTATCAATTTACTCTCTAGAAATGTTTTGAATTGTTCGTACCCCTGAGAAAACTTCCCTGAAGTCCAATGCCTTCTTCCTTATTGATTTACACCGATTTTCTTTCAAGCTCTAGTTCAATATTGTCTTTCTTTTTTAGTTCATTTTCATTTAAGCATTAGAATATCCGTTTTTATCATTTTTAGTCATTTTCATTAAGTTTAGTTATTACGTCATTTAATTCCCGTATTCTCTTTTAATATTTCGTTTTTACATTTTAAACACATTACCAAACCCCCACAAAACCGTTTTGGTTCTAGACTTCCTTACTTTATACTTATTTCAAAGGCTTTTTGCAGGAAAAGATCCTCCTTCCCTGTGGATTCGATCCCTAAGTACTACAATCGATCAGCTGTGCACTTGCGGCTATTGATTTCATTTAGGGTAAAACTTGACAACCCTCGACATCACCACCATCAGACACAAGCATCAAGTCCACACCAACATTGGAGTGGCCACTACTAAGGACTCAACACTACAAAAAAACAATCGTTTTCCAACGGTCCATTACGACGGTTTTCAAATCGTCGCAAACTTACAATGGTTTTACGACGATCTTTCGTCTAATTTAAAAACCGTCGTAAAACCGTCGTATAAAAAAGTCGTCGTAAACTCGACGTACAATTTACGACGAATTACGACGATTATACATCGATAACGAGAGATTTGCTAGTAAATGTAAAATCGTCGTAAATTCGTCGCAAAATTACGACGAATATACGACGACTTCATTTCGATGTACATATTACGACGATTTTACGTCAAAAAAGAAGTTAGGTGAAAAACATTTAAAACATGTGGACCTAACAATTGTAGATGAAAAATTTTATCGCAAAATCGTCGTAAACTCGTCGTAATATTATTGTTGAATGTAAAACCGTCGTAAAAAGTCGTCGTAAAAGCGTTGTAAAGCCCGAAATTTTCCTATAAATAGATCTTCATTCCTTCATTCAATCACAACACATCATCATTCAAACATAAGAGCATCTTCATCTTGGAGACCCATTGTAGGTCTCTTAAATTTTAGTATAGTGTTGTAAATCCTTATATATTGGGTTGTCCATTGCCGGAAACCCGAATTAAGAGTTATATTACTTTGAAAAAAAGAAGTAATAATATTATAAGGTTAATTTACTCCATTCACGTGGCTAGACGTGACACAAGAGACCACCTCCTTTATTGTCTAATCAATAAAAAGAGAGTATTGTGAGTTTATTTTCAAGATGTCTATATACGAGCTAAGAAGGGTGATGTATATGCGTAAAGATTCAGATGGGGCGTTGACAGAAGAGTTCAAGAACGGGTTAGAAATATTTATGTATCAGGCTACAAATATGGAGAGAACAAAAGATAGTGGGAAGATGTTTTGTCCTTGTTTGAAATGCAAGAATACGAGGTATACACTAACCAAAACCGTGTGGACGCATTTATTAAATAGAGGGTTTATGCCGCAATATTTTGTTTGGTATCTACATGGAGAAGGATATGGCAGTAATATTGGGAATGCTGGTAGTAGTAGTAATTATCAAAGTCATGTTGATATTGATGAATCGAATTATGGTCATCAGCCTAATCAGTATCAATATGACAAAAGTGTAGATCATGATAGGATGCACGAAATGGTGACTGATGCATTTCATGAAATGCATACGGGTAATGCTGTTGAGGAACCTAATGTAGATGCCAAACGATTTTATGATTTGTTAGACAATGCTAATCAGCCAATCTACGAAGGATGTAGAGAAGGCTTGTCTAAATTATCGTTGGCAGCTAGGATGATGTCAATTAAAACAGATCATAACCTGGCTGAGGTTTGCATGGATGATTGGGCTGATCTTCTGAAGGAGTATCTACCGGAGGATAACTTGGCAGCGGGAACATACTATGAAATTCAGAAGTTGATTTTTAGTCTTGGTCTACCTTCTGAGATGATAGATGTATGTGTTGATAGTTGTATGATTTTTTGGAAAGATGATGATCAGCTGGAAGAATGTCGATTTTGCCAAAAACCAAGATACAGGCCGCAAACTGGTGGGCGTAAAAGGATACCGTACCAACGTATGTGGTATCTCCCTATAACTGATAGGTTAAAACGGCTTTATCAATCTGAAAGGACAGCTGCATCAATGAGATGGCATGCGGAACATACACAAGTAGATGTAGAAGTTGTTCATCCATCAGATGCAAAGGCATGGAAACACTTCAATATGGTATACCCAGATTTTGCTAAGTTCAAACGAAATGTCTATCTTGGTCTGTGCACTGATGGTTTTAGTCCATTTGGTATGTCTGGTAGACAATATTCATTATGGCCAGTAATCCTAACTCCTTATAACCTTCCTCCAGATTTGTGCATGCAAAGGGAATTTCTTTTCCTAAGTATTTTGGTTCCAGGTCCAAATCATCCGAAGCGAGCTCTCGATGTATTTCTTCAACCACTCATATATGAGTTGAATCAGTTATGGTATACTGGCGTTCGTACATATGACTGTTCTACGAGGAAAAATTTTACTATGCGGGCTGTGCTAATGTGGACAATAAGCGATTTCCCCGCTTATGGTATGCTATCAGGATGGACTACACATGGGAGGCTATCTTGTCCTTATTGTCTTCATCGAACTGATGCGTTTCAGCTAAAACATGGTAGAAAAACTTGTTGGTTTGATTGTCACCGGAGGTTTTTACCGGATAACCATCCATATCGGAGGAACAAAAGGTTATTTATGAAGAACAAAAGTGTACATGTCCCTCCACCCATTAATTTAACAGGAGCTGATATACAAGCGCAAATCGATCATTGGAGGGCAGAAGAAACAGTAACTCGTGGGGGAAACTGGCACACTCCTGCAAATATGCCTGAAGGTTATGGAGTTCATCATAATTGGCACAAGAAAAGTATCTTTTGGCAACTACCTTATTGGAAAGATCATCTGCTCAGAAACAATCTTGATGTCATGCACATTGAAAAAACGTTTTTGATAACATCATGCATACAGTTATGAACGTAGCGGGAAGAACAAAAGACAATGGTAAGTCAAGATTGGACTTGCCTGATTTATGCAACAGAAGTGAGTTGCATCTACTGAGAAACGGGAAAGCACCAGTTCCTGTATTTCGGTTGAGTGCAGATCAAAAGTCAGCATTGTTCAGATGGGTTTCTTCTGACGTTAAATTTCCTGATGGGTATGTCTCTAATCTTTCCAAATCTGTTGAGAAGGGGGTAAAGTTTGCTGGGATGAAAAGCCATGATTGCCATGTGTTTATGCAACGATTATTTCCATTTGCATTTGCTGAACTCTTGCCCAAAAATGTCCATGAAGCTATTGGAGGCATTGGTGCTTTTTTCGGGATCTTAGTACACGAACATTATCAGTTGATGTAATATCACAACTGGCATTGAATATTCCAATCTTGTTGTGCAATTTGGAAAAGATCTTCCCACCATCATTTTTTGATGTTATGGAACATCTTCCTGTTCATCTCCCACATGAAGCAGAGCTCGGTGGACCCGTTCAGTACAGGTGGATGTATGCGTTCGAGCGTTTCATGAAGCATCTTAAAGGTAAAGCCAAAAACCTAGCTAAAGTGGAAGGCTCAATTGTGGCGGGAAACTTGACGCAAGAGACTTCACACTTCACTTCATACTATTTTGCACCGAAAGTACGAACACGCAAAAGAGCTACTCGTCGATATGATGATGGAAGAGTTGGCCATACATATGCCGTTGAAGGTGTACCTGACATATTCTCGCCGATCGGACGTCTTAGTGGAAAACTAAAATATGTTTGGTGGTCCAATGAAAAAGATTATCACAGTGCACATACGTATATCCTGTTAAATTGTGAAGAGTTGTCATCGTATGAAAGGTACCTTTTAATTTAATTAATAATATCTTTATTAAAGTTGTCAGTATTAATAACTATTTGTTGTTTTTCTCAGCACATTTGTTGATGAGGTTAAAGAATGCATATCTGGGGTTTCTGAAACTGAAATCAATGATCGTAAAAATCAACATTATGACAGTGGTTAAAAGGACAAGTACGTATAAAATTTTAATTAAAAGACTACTTTGATTTGCTATATATATATCGAAATCAAGAAATAAAAGCGGAATTTTTTTCTTATTAGGTGGACACGAATGATCCGGATGAATTTCCAACATGGTTCCATGAGTTACTACTAGGTCCGATGACCAAAATAACTACAGCCTCAATGTATTTCACTCGGGGCTATGTTTTTTACACATACCGTCACGGTGCAAAGCGGGCGACAACTATTGAGTTTGTGTAAGGGGTGAAATCGATTTTTATGGAGTTGTGCAAGAAATAATTGAAGTAGAGTATCCTGGATTGTTAAGGCTGAAAACTGTTCTCTTCAAATGTGATTGGTTTGATCCAACTGTTGGACGAGGGGTACGTCTAAACAAGTTTGGAGTTGTTGACGTGAACAAATCACGACGGTACAACAGGTTTGAGCCATTTATATTAGCTTCTCAAGCAGAACAGGTAACGTTTCTGCCATACCCTCGAGTTCGATCAACAGGAATTTCATGGTTAGCAGTAGTTAAAGTGGCTACGAGGGGCAAGATTGTAGGGGTTGAGGATGTTCCACTTCAACAGGACACTTGCGTAGATCTGTCTGCACCAGATGTTGATGAGGAGATTTTCTTAATAGACCCTCGGAACAGGCAAGTTGAAGATCTTCCCGATGATACAGAAGAAGAAGGTGATGATGAATTTGCTGAAACCGATGATGACGATTTGGCGGAAGAAGACGACGGTGATGGTGATGAAGTAATATAGGAAGATGAATCTGATTGAGTTTCATGCATTGTATTTAGTGAATGTTTGTTATTATGTAATTTGAAACTTTGTTTGTTTGAATTTTTTAAAAACCCTAAAATTCGATTTTACGACGGTTTTACGACGGTTTTTCTAAACCCTAAACCCTAAGTCTAGGTTTTAAGCCCTGAATGAATATGGTTTCAACATTACGACGTCTTTACGACGAACAATCGTAAAATCGTCGTAAAGTTACGACGGTTTTACGACGAGTACACTATTTCGTCGTAATGTCGTCGTAATGTTGAAATCCAAGAATTTGAATCTTTTATATCTTATTGGTTGTAAGGTATTTCACAAATGTTTTTGATTGGTTATCTTATTTTATATGAAATGCTATCAATCTGATCAAAATCAAAAATTTGAAAAAAAACATACATATTTACAAGTTCATGCATGTTTTCGTAAATGTTAAGTGAAAGGTTATATATTAGATTACGGAATTTCAATTTTTACTATCTCATGTCATAAATCCATCATACATGCAAAGTTGTAAACCTTTTGTTATATGTTAGGATACAATAACCTTTGCATTGCTCTTTATGCAATATCTCATTTATAAGATTTAGGGTTAACTCACTTTTTTAAAAAAACATCGTAAAACCGTCGTAATATACAAATGCTCCCATCACGACACGTGTCATGTCATGCAGTGGACCGACTGTTATACAACCGAATCGTCGTAAAACCGTCGTAATGTTACGATGATTTTACGACGATCACAAAATCTATATAAGGGACGCGAGATTTCCTCCTTCGTCACTCATTCTTCTCTTCCCTCTCTCTCTATAGAAATCTCTCTATCTCTCTACAAATAAACCTCTCCCTTCTCTCCCTACTCTCCAGCCAATTAATTTGTAAGTATTTTTGTTAAATTAATTTCATTACATATTATTTTAGATTTAGGTTCGGAATTTAGATTTAGGTTCGGAATTTAGATTTAGGTTTCGGAATTTAGTTAGGCCCGGATTTTGGTAAATTTAAATAAATATTTGAAAAATTAGTAACTAATTTTTAAAAATTTTGTAGATTCTATCGATATGGCTCCTCGAGCTAAGAGATTTCACTACCGACAGCTCGTCGATTCTGACGATACGGCCCCGTCTACCTCGGCGACCGGATCAGCCATCCCGGAGTCCTCAGGAACACAACGGACGGTTTCTCAACCGGTCGTTGTTCCGCAGCCGGCACCGCCTCCACCACCACTAGCCGAACCAGCGGCTCCCGCCCAGGCCGATCCTGAGGCTGATCCGCCGCCTGTACCGTATGCCCAGTTTACGGTACAGGATCTTCTGGTGCAACCCGGTTGTGAGACCATGAACAAACTCGACCCGGATCGAGCCCCGGGCACCTTTTGGTACCTAATTTTTTTCCTACAATATTTTTAAATTAATTAATATTTATTCTTATATATTTGATATTAATTTACTTTTTCTCTTTCCATTTGACTAGGTTTACAACCGACAATGCATTCGGTCGTAACGTTGCGGATATCATCAAGGGGTTTTTCGTACAACCCCATACCAGCTGGAAGAAGCTGGATCAGGCCACACTTGGCACTTGGTTCAAGTGTTTTGCGGTAAGTAATTTACCATTTCGTTTAATTGTAATTTTAAATTTTAACTTTTTACAATAATTATTAACTTCTTTTTTTTTCCTAGCAAAACTGGCATTGGGAAACATCCGCACACGGACGTGTGGAGACGGCCTTCAAGGAGAAGGTCAAATTCCGCCTCAACAACACCGTTTCCGACTGGAAACGGAAGTGGGAGGTTGACGGCGACAAGGCCAAGCCGGCGCCTATGGCCAATACCGTCTGGCGGGGCCTTGTCCAGTACTGGTTGGATCCGCACAACCAGACTACAGCCGCCAAGTGTTCCGGATCTAGGTAAGTAGTTAATTCCAATAATATTAACATTATTTTTTTCTTATAATAGATTCTAATGAAAATATTTTTCAGGAACGCTACTGACGATGCGGGAAATCGGAAGAACGTCCCGCACACTTCCGGCCAGATTCCTTTTGCTGGAAGACGGCTTATGATGGTAAGTAAATTAAAATTACTAATTTTTTTGTTTTCAAATAATTAACTTTTATTTCTCGATACTAATTAATTTTTTCATTTTGATTTTGTAGGTCGAAGATAACAGAGGAGAACTTCCTCCGATGACGAAGGTTTTCGCCGAGACGCATAAGAAGCGTAACGGCGAATTCACGGATCCTCGGGCGGAGGAGATCTACAACGCCGCCTGTGCGGCGATCGAGGGGCGACAGACACAGCTGACTCAGCAGGCGCGTCAAACGTCTCCCGGAGGTAGCTCGGTCCAATCGACCCCGGCGCTGACGGTGGCGGAGATGGACCAGATCTTCGAAGAGGTAAATTTAATTACTATATTTAATTAATGTAACTTAGTTTTAAATTAAATTTCTAACCATAATGTTTTTAAAATATTTGTAGGTTGCCCCAAAGAAAAAGGGGCGGGTATTAGGGATGGGGTCCATCCGTGATACCCCGAGAGCTACGGCGACTGGTCACGTCTGGGTCCCGGATCCGGTTATCCGCCAGGAGATTGATCAGATGCGGACCCGGTACGAGACGAGGATCGACCAGCTCTACGGTCTCTTCGAGATCATGGGAGCCGACAACCCAATACTCATGGCGCAGTTGGACAAGCTGCGGGCTGATGGGGTTGTCGGATCGTCTGCCGCCGGGTCATCCACTAGGACGCAACCGCCGGTGCAGACAGACGAGGAGATGTTCCGATCTCTCGGGGTTGAGCTTCCTAGAGCCGGAGATCAGGCGTCGGCGGAAGCATCAAACCGAAGACCCGGCAAGGAACACGTCCAGGACGATGGGAAGGAGGCCGGTGACGGGATCGACGGGATCGACGATTTAGATTTAGATTTAGATCTGTAGGGTTTTTATGTAAATTACAATTAATTTTAATTTCAAATTTTAATAAATTTTAAATTGTAAATTTTTTTTTTTAATTTAAATTTTAATTCGAATTAATTTTTTTTTAATTTTCAATTATATTAAACGTCGTATAATCGTCGTAATAGCTTTATTAAAACCATCGTAAATTCGTCGTAAATATTACGACGAATGTACGACTAAAATGTACGACGACAAATACGACGATTATACGTCCGTGCTTTACGACGATTTTACGACGAAATGATTAAATACTTTACGATTGATTTACGACAATTTATGCGTCATACATTTTACGACGATCTTACGTCGACCATTAACGACCACTTAACGACGGTCCAGGCCAAGACCAAGTCGACGCAATTCGATGTAAAATCGTCGTAAAGTGTACGACGCATTTACGACGATTTTGTTTCCCTCGATGTTACGACGAAACGAAACCGTCGTATATTATACGGCGATTTTACGACGATTTGTCTATTACGACGATTTGTCTATTACGACGATGACTTTACGACGATTTTGAAATCGTCGGTAGTCCGTCGTAATAGTGCTATTACGACGAAATAACGACCATTTCGGCCGTTGTAAAATGATGTTTTTCTTGTAGTGCAAGGAGCTCACATGATCTTCACCATTAGAGCTACAAACAACTAAGTATCAAAACAACACCAAGATGAGTGTTTGGCGTAATTATATTTTTAAACTAACGAGTTTCCCTCTCTGTTTTTTGCAGAATTTGTCCTAAGGTCCTTTAGTTATACTTTCTTTTTAATTTAGCCAAGAACTTTAGTATTGTTTCTATTTTGTTTTTTTATTTTTCTTTGAGAGTCTGTCGCACGTTATTTCCTTTTCTTGAGTCTCTGTCGACCCTAGAAGGTCAAGGCCAAAGGACTGTCCACATGCGGCATTGTAAGATACAACTTTTTTACCCTAGTCAATAAAAGAACGTATTTTTTTAAGAGCAGCCGCTTCTTCTTCAAGTTCTTGAGCATTTAGTGGATTCCCCTTTGTTCTTGAGTTCACCGACTTATCACAACATCTCCATCAGCTGTGTGGTGTCACATCGATCCCCTTGGTTACTAAGTCATCCTTCATTCATTCATATCAAAGATGGTAATTTTAAATCAATTAATTCCAAAGTTTCTGAAAGAACACCATATTTATTACTTATGCCAATACAATACTACCAAAAAGAGGGAGGATTAAGACACAGAAGTTCTTCTCACAAGTCGTTTAGTATTTCTGAATGGATGTTTTCCTGCTTTGCAATGTAAAAGAATATACAGCCTAAACTGAATATATCAACCTCAAAAGTTTCATACTTTTCCGACTGCTTAGGTGTTTGCCAACCTGGAGTACCATAAGTTTTATACAAAAAGGTTCCACTCAGTTTAATCTCTAATCAAACAAATTTAACAAATATATTGAACAGACCAGAGCACGACAATTAGCTCTGCTCTGGAGTACCTTAACGAACATATTTGTCTATTGTTTTACTGAATGTTTAAAGAATCGATTTTCTAATGCTAAAATAAAACTCCTAAAACCAATGGAGTCTCTCAGGCATATAATCTTGTGTCCATCATCAACTTAAGCACCCAAAAAAGAAAGAAAAAGAAAACTATTTTTAGTGTGTATACACACCAAGAAAATGTCCCTGCCAACCAGAATTGGTTATATCATTGATGAAAACTGTTTTGTTTATGTAGCAAAGCCCAGAGGCAAAAGAAAAAAAAAACTATGTTTAACTCAACAAAAGGAGAGGAAAAAAAAACTCAACAAAAGGACAGTGTCGTGCCAAGGTTCATAAAAGTATGGCAGTTTATAAAAGGGAAATTTGGTGGCATAGCAACACGACAAGAACTATTTAGGTGTCTGAAAACTAAATTTTTTATGGTGTGGAAAGTACTCTAAACCCCCTCAGCTCTTTTCCATTCTAACATCTCTTGAGAATGATAACATATACGTTTTTACATTGTCATTTTTTCTGACAGCTTTCTCTTTCATCAACTTTAATTCAAATTACTTTCCCTCACTTTTATGGTCAAGCTTAGGTCTTTCAAATTCATTCATGAATTTCTAAATACTGCTACCACACCCATATCCTCTCTTCTCTTATTTCGGCGACTATCCATCTTGCTTCCCCATTTCCGTCAAGATCAACCGGAATTTGACACGGCGAGTCTTTATATTACTGTCGTTTAAAGCTCTGAACATGGTGGACAAATCTTGTGAACCACCGCCTTTTACATCCGCAGCGAATATTGAAAGGTACATGTTTAGTCGTTGACACATCTACTTCAACTCTGTTATTGTTTCGTAATTTGAATGTTATCTGATTTTACTCGCTTACCCGCATACATCATCGTTAATTTCCAGGATCTAGAATTTTAATTTTTCTCAGCTAGATTTCTCGTTATTCTTCCTCTTTTTGGACACATAAACGTTTGTCTCATAGTCCATTTCTAGTGATTCATGATTTTGGTATTTTTTACCAGCCCACTCTCATTCTCATCCGTCTTATAATTATCCAGATCTACGCTTTCAGATCTGAGTAGTCGACATCCGTCTTAACAGTTCCGTCATTTTTTTGTTGTTATTGATATCTGGTTCTCTTGATTTTGTAGATTTAGAATAGTTAACTATTTTTTTATGCATACTGAGTAAATAGTAACTACATTGAATATAATCATTAATATCGTTTACTCTTATCATCTATAACAGATACAATAAATAACTACTCTATATTCAGTTAGTCTACATAACTACTATGCACCTATAACCAACTACCAATATAACTATGGGTAGTTAACTATGTTATAACAATAGCTAACTTTTTGCCATTTTTCCTTTGTAGGGATATGTGTTCTCTTCGACAATGTGAACCCACACTGTTTGCAAATAATGTGCTTCTCTAGATTTGCGATGCACTCGTTGATGTGTTTGTAAGGGTTGCTTGATATTCTGCAAATGATGCTTGTTCATTTGCTTGTTCATGTAAGGTTTTAAACAAAACATTCAAGGAACCATCTCTCATCAAGGCGCTCAACCTATCTGCCTTCATTAAACAGTTTAACTTAATGAAGCGCTACCCTGAATTCTTTGAGTCAGCGAAAATGGATAACTACCAATAATTGACTTTGAGTAGTAGCTATCTAATCTAAATAGACAATTATTAATACTTACTTAAGTATTAGAATCAACTTAGAGTTTATGGAGAAATTAGACAACTACTAATAATCGATTTGGAGTACTAGCTATCTAATCGAAATATGTTACAAAGTAGTCAACGTCTCGGTGTCATTCAAACAAACCTTCATTTTAAACATAGTCACCTACTAGTAGTCGTCTACTAAAAATATATGAACACAACAAACAAAAGAATTAGAATTAAAAGGGACGTCTATACTGAAGTGATAGATGACTAGTTGGTATATGTCTATTTATTTTCAACTTGGTGCAACTATAGAAAGTATCGTCCAAAATTTCTCACACTTTTAGAGTGAGAGAATGTTTGTCTGAGGGGGATACAACTTTTTATGAAAATAGTTGTCTACTACATATCCAGATACTCTGAGCTAATGATTTTCTATGAAATAGTCAACTGTGGCTATAAAGTTACCATTGTGACACCTTCCAAGACACCTGGTACAAAGCTTTGCCGTATTCCTCAAATTTTTCTGTGTCATTCAAACGAATTGGATCAACCACATTTCTACCACAAAGTAGTCAACTATGACTCATTATAAAAAGCTCACTATGTTACAAACACTAAATAGTTGATTACGTTACCTTCATTTCTCCTCTGGATGAGAACTTTATTTTCTTTGGTCAACCATCTGGTCAGCGTATAAATGGAGGAAGTAGTTCTGAGACACCATAACATACATGAGTTGGTACGAGGTGGAATGATCTTTTATAAAGGGATCTCCAAAATCTAGTTTGTTTCTCTAGATACACCTCTCCCATAGGCTTCTTGTTTGCAATGTTGTTGTAAGAAGAAGTTACCGATAACTTGATATGTACACCTCTCCCATTTTTCTGTTGTAAACTTCATACTCATCGTGGCCAACAACAACTACCTACATTTTAAACATAGTCATCTATTTGTAGTCGTCTACTATAAAAATATGAACACAACAAACAAAAAGATTAAAATTGAAAAGAATGTCTATACTGAAGTGATATGTGACTACTTGGTATATGTCTATTTACTTTCAACTTGATGCAACCATAGAAAATATCGTCCATAATGTCTCAAAGTTTTAGAATGAGAAGATGTTCATCTGAGGCGGATACAACTTCTTTATGAAAATAGTCGTCTACTACATAACTGCATATTCTGAACAAATATTTTTTATGAAAATAGTCAATTATTCCATAGAGCTATCTCAGATTTTAAATTATATGAGCAAAAAGACACCGTGTATAATTTCTTGAGAAAATACGAACCATAACGCTAAAAATCAGAAACTTGAATGTTTGGTTCATGGGTGTTGTGTTAGTGGCTATTTATATGATCCACAAATGTCTCCTTGAAATTAACATATTCGTACACGTAATACTAGACGACAACAACGTTTGAAGTTTGCTAAAGTAACAATAAAGTTTATGCTGCTATTGTTCCAAAAAGCAGATAACGTTTGTGTCTTGATAAGTTGATGTGGTCCAACCTTAGTCAGAAAAAGTAATATCTAGATTTAGAGAATAAGGGGTGTAATGTCATTTCCACATACCTTTTCTCATTGACTTGTGCTATCCACTTAATTGACTGATTTCCTATATTAGTTACTTAATTTATTTTCTCAGAAGTAATATTGATGCAAATCATGTGATATTTGTCATTATTATTATTATTATTATTATTATTATTATTATTATTATTATTATTATTATTATTATTATTATTATTATTATTATTATTATTATTATTATTTTTAACATCATTTTCATTAAGAAAACAGAGTGCTATAGAGGAGCAGATAGAGAGGAGAATTTACAGAGTGATAGTTTAGCCAAAGCATCAGCGTTTACATTCTTGCCTCTGGGAACAAAAGTAAAACCGATAGAAATAAACATAGAGGCAAGAGTTTTAATGTCAAAAAGGAGACCGAAGATTTTTTTGACTTGCTATTGCAAATTAATGACTTTGATGAGATTCTGAGGTGTACCATTTTTCCAGTCCTTGATTTAAAGATGAACAAAGAGCTAGGGCCTCCACCATCATAGGGGATTTAACAAAATTAAGTTTCAGCAGCTTGACTTTTATCCAGCTCGGCTCCATCCTGATTATAGAACACCCAACCAAACCCTGCACTTAGAGTGTCATCTCTCCAAGCTGCATCTGAGAAGCATGTGATCGTATCAGGGAGAGGCCTCACTGGAGTAGTTTCAGTTGATTCAAAGCTCATTTTGGGGTCTAGTTGCTGCGCCTATTGCCATTCTCTTGCTTTGGAAATTGCTTTAATGACAATTTCTTCAGGTGAGAAGACTCTATCTTGGAATATTAAGAAGTTCCTCGCTGACCAAATGGCCAAACATAGCCATGGAAATAATTGTCCCGGTTCCTCTACTGTTGGGGACAGACATATCATTTATTTTCTCGCAAGAAGAGAAGAGGCAAAATTTCAAATTTGTGAGGTATAGATGCTAGTTTGGAGAGGAGTATGACCCCACACCATTTAAGCAAAGTAGAAATGAAAGAATAGGTGCTCTGTCGTCTCAAGATCTCCACAATGGATGCAAACCAAATTATCCCATAAACCTCGGTTCAAATAGTTCTCTCCCACAGGGAGGGCTTGTTTGATGATTTTCCAAAGAAATACCCTTATATTCGGAGAGAAGTTGCCTTGCCATATTTCAGTATTCCAATTCAGCTCTGGACCCTAGATTGATGTGGTTTGTTCTTCCTCTCCAGCTTAGATGTAGCATCCAGACTTAGAAGAGTATGTTCTGATTTACTTGGAAGCTAGAGATAAGAGTCAGCAGCTCCTTTGCAGCTAGGTTTGAGGCAAAATATTTCTAAGGCGTGGTGAGGTAGGATCTCGAGGACTTTGCTTGTATCTCATTCACAGCCATCTTCAAAAAGCAGGTCTGAGATAGTAAGGTCTTTGGTGTTCATACACGCTGGTCCTGTAGATTGTTTAGGATAAGTAAGTGAAAGCCAAGGGTGATGCAGAGCATCCTTATCTGTTTAGAAGTTTCTTACGTCTTTTGGCTTTGGTGTTTACGTGTCTTTCAAGTTGTGTTTTTTCCTTTTTATTTCTTTGACGGTTTAAGCACTTTTCCTTTTTGTTTAGGAATTCCTATGGCTTAGGGCTTTGTTAGCAGCTATATAAGGTAGTCGAGTCTTTGTTTTTGATTCACGTTTTGCTTCTAAGAAAATCAATAAAAAAACCAAAGAGGAAATCTAAATTTCCCAAAGAGCTTTGCCTTGCTTAGCGCTGAGAGGAGCACTCTCGACCTCTGTTTTGTTCGATCTCTGTCTCGAATAGAACAAAACCTTATTTCATCCAGAGTTCTCCTCAAGTTCTCTTAGTCCCTAGGTTACTAAGCTTCCGCTACTCCACCAGTTGGTATCAGATTACAGGCACTTTTCTGGATCTCAATTAAATCAACATGCCGCCTAAGAAAGATCATGAGGAAATTTCGATGGCTGATTTACACCGATCGTTAATAGCGATGCAGGAATCTCTGCAACAAACGCTGCAACAGTCGATTCATACTCTAGGAGAGACTCTGGCTCAAAACCAGCAGACTTTGATTGCCGCTGTTACTGCAAATAATCGTGTCGTTGGTGCAAACGCCAACAACGAAGCCATCGTGCTCGACAATAATCCTCGTGAGCGTCCTCACCACCAACAGATACAGCACCAACAACCCGAGGGGCGACACAATCAACAGGGTAATGATCGTCGCTGGGAAACAGGGCTTAAAGTGGATATTCCGGAATTTCAGGGAAGTGTACGAGGAGAGGACCTGTTAGATTGGATCATCGCTGTGGAAGAGGTACTTGAGTTTAAACAGGTTCCGCCAGAACGTCGCGTGTCACTCATTGCCACAAGGTTTCGAGGTAGAGCAGCTTCATGGTGGTTACAGTTCAAAACAAATAGAGCTCGTACAGGAAAAACAAAGATTGAGACATGGGAAAAGCTTAAGAAACATCTCCGAGCACAGTTTCTTCCGCTGAACCATGACCGTACAATGTTTACGCGGCTGCAGAATTTACGACAAGGTTCGCGCACAGTTGACGAATATGCTGAAGAGTTTTATTTGTTACTTACCAGGAACGAACTCAATGACACGCAAATCCAACTCGTTTCACGGTTCATTGGTGGACTTCGTCCTCAATTGCAGAATTCGTTGGCTCAGTTCGATCCTACAACGTTAGCTGAAGCACACCGCCGCGCTTTGGCTTTTGAGTCACAGAGCAAATTCCCAACATCTTGGAATTCG
Organism: Eutrema salsugineum; assembly: GCF_000478725.1. Taxonomy (NCBI): domain Eukaryota; kingdom Viridiplantae; phylum Streptophyta; class Magnoliopsida; order Brassicales; family Brassicaceae; genus Eutrema; species Eutrema salsugineum. Next base: position 4,182,669 of record NW_006256901.1, on the reverse strand, counting down.
CAGAACGCATGGAAAAGCAAAGTAGGTCCATCAGAGGCAGAGAACAGTTTATCTTCACCCGACGTGGCCACTAAAACAAACTCTCACAATCGTACAACCATTCCTGAAGATACGGGGCTCCGACGTTCTTCTAGAAACGCTTTACGTTGCTATTCGTGTGGAGAACAAGGTCATCGGCAAACCGCTTGCCCAAATCAACAACGACGAGGATTGCTTATTGACGATGGTGAGCATTTGGATCCAACTTGTGACGATCTCGAAGACGAAGAAATCGAGGAGACTCCCACCGCAGGAGACACTAATGCACCTTCGCTAATGATGCGTCGAATCTGTCTTGCACCAATCGGTTATGAAGAACCATGGCTTCGGTCAAATATTTTTCGTTCGACGTGCACCATCAAAGGGAAGCTGTGCAACTTTGTTATTGATTCAGGGAGTTGTCACAATGTTATATCAGAGACTGCAGTTAAAAAACTTGGATTAAAGAGAGAAGATCATCCTGCACCGTATACATTGGTATGGATTTCAGAAGGCACAGAAGTAAAGATTACACATCGAGCTTTGGTTTCTTTTTCTATTGGAGCCTTCTACAAAGATACCATCTACTGTGATATCGCTCCAATGGATGTGAGCCACTTAATTTTAGGGCGTCCTTGGCAGTTTGATCGCGATACCTCCCATTCCGGAAAAAAGAATACCTACAGCTTTGTGTTTGAAAATCGCAAGATTATTCTCTTACCAAGTCCAGAGCCAACGTCACTTCCTCTTGTTACTCATAGAGTCGATGTCCAGCCACATGTTACGACCGGAAACCCCTCTCAGTCGACGTTGCTTTGTTCTCGAGCTCAGTTCGAAACCGAACTTCGACAGTCGAAGTTTTTGCTGGCATTAGTGCCATCGTCTCCTTCTCAAAAAACAGGTCCGATTGAATTACCACCTGCGTTTTCAGCCTTGCTTCATGAATTCATGGATATTTTCCCTGAGGATCTTCCGCTACAGTTGCCACCATTACGAGACATCCAACACCAGATAGATCTTGTACCCGGTGCCACTTTACCGAATCGGCCTCATTACCGTATGAGCCCGCAAGAACACGAAGAATTACGAAGACAGGTGGAAGGGTTAATTGCTAAAGGACACATTCGCGAGAGTCTCAGCCCTTGTGCTGTTCCTGCGTTATTGATTCCAAAAAAGGATGGTTCTTGGAGAATGTGCGTCGATAGTCGGGCAATCAACAAAATTACTATCCATTATCGTTTTCCTATTCCTCGGCTTGATGACTTACTGGATCAGATTGGGAAAGCGACAATTTTTTCTAAACTCGATCTCAAGAGTGGGTACCATCAGATACGGATCAAACCAGGTGACCAAATGGAAAACAGCGTTCAAGACACGAGAAGGCTTATTCGAGTGGTTAGTTATGCCATTTGGGTTATCTAACGCTCCCAGTACTTTCATGCGTGTGATGAACCAAGCTTTACGACCATTCATCGGAAAGTTTGTCGTCGTTTACTTTGACGATATTTTGATATTCAGTTCGTCTCTTGAAGAACACCTACGGCACCTACGTAGTATTTTGGAGGTTTTACGTCGCGATCAGTTTTATGTCGCCAAACAGAAGTGCGAATTTGGAGCTGATCATGTTCTTTTTTTGGGATATGTTGTCTCTAAAGATGGCCTTTCCGTAGATAGCAGTAAGGTCGAAGCCGTGCGTACTTGGCCAGAACCACGCTCCTTAACGGAGGTTCGCAGCTTCCACGGTCTTGCTTCATTCTACCGGCGCTTCGTTCCTCATTTCAGTACTGTCATGGCACCCATCACTGATTGTATGAAAGCTGGCAAATTCGCTTGGACCAAAGAAGCTTCATCTGCGTTTGCAACGATAAAGGAAAAACTTACTACTGCTCCAATTCTTGTTTTACCAGATTTTACGCAAGCCTTTGAACTTCACAGCGATGCTTCTAAACTTGGGATTGGTGCTGTGTTAAGTCAATTGGGTCGTCCCATTGCATACTATAGTGAGAAACTTTCGGGTGCACGGATTCGCTATAGTACTTATGATATTGAATTCTATGCCGTGGTGCAGGCAATAAAGCATTGGCGTCATTACTTGTTTCACCGTGAGTTCATTCTATTTACGGACCATGATGCGCTTAAACACTTGGATAGTCAAGAAAAGGTGTCCTCTCGTCATGCTACTTGGATTGCCTTTCTACAGCAATTCACATTTACTATTCGACATCAAACAGGGAAGCTTAATCGAGTCGCTGATGCTTTGAGCAGGCGTCATGCGTTAGTGACGACTATGCACACGTCTGTGCCTGGGTTCTCCTCCTTTGCTGACCTATATTGTTCGGATCCTTACTTTGCGCGCGTTCTTGGTGATGTGAACAGTGGTACGACGTCCGATTTTTCTCTCCAAGATGGCTTCTTGTTCAAGGGAAATCAGTTGTGTATTCCTGATTGCAGTTTACGGCTGCGTATTATCAAGGAGTTGCATGATGAAGGACATGTTGGGAGGGATCGTACTTTGCAGTTGATATCAACCTCTTATTTTTGGCCTTCCTTAAGGCGTGACGTGGTGCGATTTGTTGAACGCTGTCGGGCTTGCCAGCAAGCTAAAGGTTCTGCTTCGAATGCTGGTTTATATTTGCCTCTCCCTGTTCCGACTCAGCCATGGACTGATATCAGCATGGACTTTATTCCTGGCTTACCTCGTACTCAAAGAGGTTTTGATTCCATCTTTGTTGTTGTGGATCGCTTTTCGAAGATGGCCCATTTTATACCTTGTAAGAAAACGACAGACGCTATTCAAGTGGCCTCTTTATTCTTTACTGAGGTATATCGCCTGCATGGCTTGCCCTCTTCCATTGTATCAGACAGGGATACACGTTTTCTAAGTCACTTTTGGCGTTCTGTGTGGAAGCTGCTCCACACTAGTCTGGATATGAGTACCGCATATCATCCTCAAACCGATGGGCAAACAGAGGTTACTAACAGAGCTTTAGGAAACATGCTTCGCAGTTTGGTCGGCGAAAATCTCAAATCATGGGACAGCAAGCTTTGTCTCGCCGAGTTTGCTCACAATCACGCTAGTAATCGGAGTTCTGGGTTTTGTCCGTTCAAGGTTGTTTATGGCGTAATTCCGCGATGTCCACTAGATCTTGCGCCACTTCCAGATCGCGTTCGTCTTCATGGTCAGGCAATTGATTTTGTGGAAAATGTTCAAACCATTCATCAGGAAACTCAACAAAATTTGCAATCGGCGACAGCATCTTACAAAGCACAAGCAGACACACATCGTCGGGAAGTCGAGTTTCAACCAGGTGATATGGTGTGGGTCATTTTAACGAAGGAACGATTTCCAACTCGTGAGTACAACAAGCTGCGTTCTCGGAAGCTTGGCCCTCTTGAGATTGTTGAACACATTAACGCTAATGCGTATCGTGTCCGTCTTCCACCAGACATTCGCACGGCTGATGTGTTTAATGTTAAGCACATATTTCGGTATCATGGTGAAAATGACATTCCAGATTCGAGGGTGAATCCTCTTCTACCCCAGGGGACCTGATGCAGAGCATCCTTATCTGTTTAGAAGTTTCTTACGTCTTTTGGCTTTGGTGTTTACGTGTCTTTCAAGTTGTGTTTTTTCCTTTTTATTTCTTTGACGGTTTAAGCACTTTTCCTTTTTGTTTAGGAATTCCTATGGCTTAGGGCTTTGTTAGCAGCTATATAAGGTAGTCGAGTCTTTGTTTTTGATTCACGTTTTGCTTCTAAGAAAATCAATAAAAAAACCAAAGAGGAAATCTAAATTTCCCAAAGAGCTTTGCCTTGCTTAGCGCTGAGAGGAGCACTCTCGACCTCTGTTTTGTTCGATCTCTGTCTCGAATAGAACAAAACCTTATTTCATCCAGAGTTCTCCTCAAGTTCTCTTAGTCCCTAGGTTACTAAGCTTCCGCTACTCCACCAAAGGGTCACTCCATATCGAAGTTTCCTTGCCATTACCAATGGCATTCCCCAGATGTTTATGCAGAAGATCTCTGCTAATCAGGATTCCACGCAACCCATGAGAGGCATTAGAAGCTGGTGAAACCTTTAAAAGATGAGCTTCTTTGCAGTATTTTCTGAGAAAAACACGATCTAGGAGGTGATTTGATTTCTGTAAGATTCTCCACCTTATTTTAGCCAGTAGAGAGTCATTGAAGTGCTGAATCTCACGAAAACCCAGGCCACCATCTCTCTTGGATCGTGTGAGCTTAGACCATGCAACTCAGCATATTTTTTTCTTTCCCAATTTAGAGTCCCACCAAAAACGATTTATAGCTGATTGGATTCTCTTGCATATACTTTTTGGGAGCTTGAATCAGGACATGGACTATGTAGAAGAGAGGATGGATTTGATCATAGTTAGTTCTCCAGCACTAGATAGATAACGTGAAGACCAGCTAATCCATCTCTGTCTAATCCGGTCTACAATCAGTGTGAAGAGTTTTTTTTTTGGTGACCAAAGCTCTCTGGTAATCCAAGGTATTTACCCTGGCCTTCTTCTTTTTCTATTCCCATAGTCTGCATTACTCTCTCTTTTACATCTTGTGGTGTTTTCTCCGAGAAAACATAGACGATTTTGAGCATTTCCATTGTTGAGATCCTCAAAAAGAAGTTCTCAAAAATCAAATATTAATATTTAATATAATGTAAATATTGGATTAAATTTTATTTTGATTAAAAAGATAGCCCAATAACAAAGAGACAATTGTACATTGGGTATCTTATGGGTATCTGATAACTTCTCTCATTCGGAAGCTATTCTTACTTTCTCTCTCATCTTTTTATTATTTTTATCTTTTTAATGCTTTGATACTCTTTTTAAAAACTACCGACGAAGATGCTCTTATGTTTGTTAATCACTTGGCCTGAAGCCAATTTATATGTTGTAGTATATGTTTCAGGATTTCACAGCAGCGAGGGGTCTTCTTGCAGGAAAACGTGGTATTATCGGTGAAAAACAAATGATTTAAGCTTGGGCTCTTTCTTGAAACTCGGATGCTAGGTAGAAGACCACTGTTTTGTGCTTTGTTGCATACGACAGATAGAACTTCTCCATAGAGAACAAAGATGAACGAGGACAACATATCTCCTTGTCTAATGCCACGCTGAGGAAGAACACTGCCATGAGATATTCCATTAACCAGAAAGGTATAAGAGACAGTTGATATACATTTGAGAATCCAATTTATCCATTTTGCATGAAAGCCAAGTCTCTACAGATTTGATGCAATGAAATCTCACTCAAGCCTATCATAGGCCTCACTCATGTCTGTTTTAATAGCCATGAAGCAGTGTTTAGTTGCTTTAGACCCCTTTAAAATATGGAGAGTTTCATGATTTATTAACACATTGTCGGAGGAGACTCTGTCAGGGAAAAAGGCTGATTGTATTTCAGAGATCAGAGTGCGTAGAAGAGGCTGCAAGTGTTGTGTGAGGATTTTTGAAATCATCTTGTAGTAAGTGTTGCACAAAGCAAAATGTCTGTAATCGGACACCACTTTTGGACTCAACACTTTGGGAATAAGTCAAATGTGAGTAGAATTGATAGATCTTGGAAGTCTTCCAGAAGATAATAACTCTCGAATATCCTTGGTGATTTTATCACCAACCACCAGCCAACTAGATTGGTAAAAACTCGTCGGGAAACCATCAGGGCTTGGTGTTTTGTCTGGATGAATCGAGAATAAAGCCGCTCATATTTCCTCTTTAGTTGGATCAGCAATTAATCTCTCATTAACCTCTGGTGAGATACATGGCTGCAATGTTTGTGCTACAATTTTCGCACAATCTGTTGATCTAGTGATGAATAGGTCCTGAAAATAATCATTAATCACTTGGACCATTTCATCTGCTTCATACACAACATCTTCATCTCTATTCTCCAATATAGTAAAATTGTTTACACCTCGTCTTCCTCGGGTTACCGCGTGAAAATAGCCTGAGTTTTTGTATCCTAGGGCTAACCAGAGGGATCTGCTCCTTTGCTTCCAATATTCATCTTCCTCCTTATAAGCTGTTTTCAGATTATAGTTGATTTCGTAAAGGAGAGTTTCATTTTGGACATGTGAACTCATAGCAAGGTCTAGTCTTTCCTTTTCTCTATCAATGGTTTGTTGACTGTTTTTGTGATGTTCTCTATTCAAACTTAAGATATTTGCATCGACTTGAAGGGAAAAGCTCAACCCATGCTCCATTTGACATAGCTCGATCTAATCTGCAATGCACCAGGTGTGTGTTGCAGATAAGCTCCAAGAGAGAAAATTACCAGCAAGGCCTAGGTTATAAAGGTCTTTTGTGACAGGAATGATCGAAAATCAACGAAAAATTCCTCAACTCTTGTTGCTCCCCCAGATTTTTTCAGACTTGCCAACAATGTCGTTAAAGTTATCAGTCAGAAACCATGGAACATCATAGGAAGCAAGATCAGAGAGTTCATTCCAAATAGATCTTCTTTTAGATTGGTCTAGTTCACCATGAACGATGGTAACTACAAAGACAGATTTCTTATATGACATGGTAGAGTCGATATAGTTGTTGCAGGAGAAGGAGACTTTGAGATCCATATCTTTTTTTCCAAGTCCTCCACCGCCAGGACTGTGCGAATGGACAAAGAACTGTGATTCATAATCCAGGTATTTCAGTTTTTCCTTTATGAAGTCATCACCGTTTTTTTGTGGAGCTCCATGATGCGATGAACTGCTATGGGATTCTCCAACCCACAATAGTTCTAGCTCAATATAACTAAGGAAGAGGATTTCTTGGATCCTGAAAATCCAACTTATCCTTTGAGATTGTAGGAATGATGTTGATGTGAGTGGTGAGCGTGATTGCACTGGTGATGAAGGGTTGTTTGCTGACCAAGAGACAGTTCTTTGAGAACAAGATCATTGGTTTCGTCTGGTGCTATGGTGGTAAAGCAGGGGAGAGTTCTTTGAGAACAAGAACAAGATCATTGCTGACCAAGAGACAGTTCTTTGAGAACAAGAACATGTGGCAATAGGAGCAGTGGTTACCCAATTTTTAGTATTGGAGAGTCACTAAGGCTTCTGACCTAGCAGTTACTAGTTTAGGAAAAACAAAGTGGTAGTGTTTCAAAACATGAAATAAAATCAAATTCTTGAATACTATCTTAATATTTGTGCCTGACAGAATTTGAAAACTTAAAAAACATTACTAAATCCTCCTCATTTGTCATTATTTCCAAACATACAAATTTATCATCTCAAATGAGTGATAACGAAAACCTTTAATAATTAAAAAAAAATTAAAACACAATTTTAATATCGTTCATCACATTCACATAGTTAAATTCTTTACACAATTCAATTGTGAAACCCTTTAATCTTTTTTACAGTAATATTTTCCTAATATCATGAACTTCTCATTCAAAAAGGCTAAACATATAATATCAAAACTAAATGTATAAACCTCATTTTGAAATAATATTGTGCTCCTCCCATTTCTCATTTTTAGTGTGGCCTTAGGCAATTGCCTTTTTTCCAACATATAGTCAAGACTCTGGCTTAGGAGCTCGTTTTCGTAGCTTGTGATCTATCTTCACGGCAGTCTTCATTTTAGAAATAAAAAGATAGTCCTATGTTGCACCATGTAGAGAATCCCAACCTATCTTTTTAGTCCATGTAGTTTTAACATAATTATTGCAGGTTAGAGTAGGTTTTAACCAGAGCAATACATATTCATTTTTTTTTCTAACAGAATTGAGTTTAAAATTAAAAAAAAATGTTTCAAACAGTAGATTCTGAAAATAAAAAATTCATATATTTTGCAATAGTCTCATCAATTATGGGCAAAAAGTTTTATACCTTCATATTCTACATTCTTATTCTCCTTCTATGGACTTTCTTACATTTTCAGCAACTTAAAGATTCCACTAGATAACTTTCTTTCTTTTTGGATGCTCCAAGTCATATAAAAACTCCTCCAAAAAATCTCCTCTATAAATCATCTTCCTGCCAAACTCTTGCAATAAAAACAACTCTAAAACAAAGATTTTAACAAATAAATTACAAAAAAATGAAATACGCAGAGATATCACATTTCAGCCATCCACAACACAACCTCAAATTCGACTACACCGAGAAGCCCTTCAAATGTGATGGGTGCAACGAAGTCGGCATAGGCTCTCGCTATCGCTGCTCCAAGGACCATCAAGGCTGCGATTTCGATCTCCATGCGCACTGCGCATTACCTTCTGCCTCCATAACACATCCGTTCTACAAAAAATGTTCGTTTCAGTTTTTGGCGCAGCCGCCAGGCAAGGAGAGACGGTATTGCAATGCGTGCGAGAAAGATGTGTCGGGATTCGTGTACCATTGCAAGGCTTGCGGGTTTGATCTTCACCCTTGTTGCGCGATGCTTCCTATGGTTTTGGATGATGGAGAGACCAAACTCTTTCTTTACCGTAAAGTGAGTTCCTCTTGTCATCGATGTGGACGAAAAGGTCGTAGCTGGAGTTACAGGTCTCTTCTTGATTTTATTCTTTTTCTTTTATTATAGCTACTATCAATCGGTGTTCAATATTATGTATTATGATTGGTTCTTTTAAGTTAAGATCAACTAAACAAGTCAACTAAAATTGATAGGATAGTAATTGAGAAAAACGAAATGTTAAATGAGCATGCTTAATTGCTTATTGCTTAAGTTTCTTTTTTTTTTTTTTTTGAGGTTGCTATTTTTCATTGGTGTTTTTAGTCAACATTAGCATATATTCCAAATCAACATCTCTGAAGAATATTTTTAATAAAGCAATAAGAGTTAATATTTTGGATTACGTTGATGTTTGATTCTTGAACATGAATTTCGTCTTTATACCGAATATATATTTGAGCAAAAGAAAAATTAAAGCAATGGCATTCAAACACAATTACTTTAAAGCAGTGGCAGTTAACGCAACTTTTTTCCTTTTTAAAAGAAATGAATTTTGTGTTTGCTTATTGGTATACAAGTTTCATAACGTGCACTCTAAGTTAAAACTTATTATATGTTACAAAACTATAGTATTTTTACAAATAATAAACTTCCCAAGTGTAGAACATATAATAATGCTAATAAATAATAAATTTTGTAAGTAGTAAATATGATTTATATTGGGAGATGGATGAGATCGACCGAAACTGAATAGTCTAGATGCTCAATTATGGAACTAATGAAGATATGATTACACAAAAAAGTTTCAAGAATTTTTTTTAAACTAAGATACTGACAATTATCAACCATCTTCTATAGTTTTCTTGATTTTTCTTTAATCATATCTTCATTAGTTCAATAATCTATTGCAGAAAAAATTATGGACTAAAGACCCAAATTCCTTGATTAATTATTAGAACAAGATTTTGAGCCAATTAATAATGAAAATATGGTTCTAAACAAATAAATACAGGTCGTCTTGCAAAAAGTACAATCTCCACGTAGCGTGCGTGAGGGAGATGTTGGTGGATAATTGGCGAGAGCTATACAAAGAACAGAATATTAAACGCACAGAACGTAAGATCCTGACTTTGAAGAAAACGCTTGAGCATCACCACCGTAGCAGCAGCAAAGGCAAAGTCCAGAAATGCTGCGAGATCGCCGGAATGGCCGTGCAGTTCGTTATCTCTGCCGTGCTCGGCGATCCAACAGCCCTTATCGCCGGAGTTGTAGGCTCCCTCATTTCTCGAGGATGATTCCTATTCCTCTCCCATGGGTATTATACTAGAATTTGATATCCGATCAAGTTTCATGTAAAAAAGTCCAATACAAAACCAAAAAAAAAAAAAATTGAATATTGCGTTTAGTAAAGTTTATATCTTATGTGACCTAAACATTCAGCAGTACTGTTTTCTTAGATGCGTTAATGACTCTTAATCACGTTTCTTATCTAATTGAAGAAACTATAATCTTTTGTATAATCTAGTGTATTTTGTATAAGTATGTTAATATTTTATCTTAGAAACTACTCCCCGTTTCACAAAGAGTGTCGTTCTGACATTTTTCACACAAATTAAAAAAAAATAAAAGGTCTCTTATACCCTTATTAATTTGCAGAAATGACTTTTGGAATTACATTTATAACTAATTTTCTAAATTTATTTTTGAGGTTAAAAATGGTATTTTATGTCAAAATTTACATTGGAATTCTAAAACGACATTCTTTTTGAAACAAAAAAAAATATTAGAACGACACTCTTTGTGAAACGGATGGTGTATATATTTACGAGTTACGAATCATCGCATTATTTTTGTTATTTGCTTTGTTTTTTTTTTTTTTCGGCGAAATAAAACTTATATTACTGACTATTGTAAGCATTATTTTTGTTATTTGCTTTGTTAAAGTTGGAAAAGCGCTACAACTGGATTTATTTATCGTTTAATAATTAAAATATATATCTAAATATAGAGGTATATAAAATATAATATAACTTAATTCTAAATTCGCAAAAGTTCGGTTTCAAATAAAGCTTTATGAATGTGAATAAAAAAATATCATAGTTCTATAAAAAAAACGAAAATTGGATTTTATAATTGACTTGATCCGGCTACGTTCTAAAGTTTTTTAGGGATTTAAATGTCTGACATTTAAGGTAAACTATTATTTTAGTTTTTTGTTATGAAATCCAAATCGGGCTGATTATCTCTATTCGTAGTTCAACCTGTCCAACTGGCCGGTCCAGTCTGGTTATTATTATTTTTTCTAAAATTTCTGAGTATTTCATATATAAGCGGAGAGTTTTATATAGATGGAAATAAATACAAGAAATATTAAGTGATATTAAGAGATATTAAGCTTATTGGATCTTGTATAGTTAGTTATTAGAATTATTAGAATAATTTATCCCACATTGCTAGTTTCTAACTCAAGGTTGACTAATGTACTTGTATATATATGTGCCTTTAGACTGATGAATAAAATAACTTCCGCAAAATTACTTTGACATGGTATCAGAGCCTAAGACTACATAAAGTTTTGGTCTAGCTCTTGAATCAGAGCCTAAGGCTACATAAAGTTTTGGTCTAGCTCTTGATTCAAATTCTTGTTTATAAGTTGTGGTTTATTGGAAAAGCAAACCGACGAGGTCTTGCTCTTTTGTTTTTTGGTGAACTCGGACCGACGAGGTTCGGGATTTCTGTAGAGCCATAAGGGCTTGGGATTTCTTTATTCGGTGGAGAAACCTTGGGATTTTCTCTGTTTTTTAGAAAATATGAGATTCCAGAGTCGAGGAATTAAGTGTTCTTATTGTTCGAAGTATGGTCATGATGTGAGATCATGTTATCAGATATATGGATATCCAGATTGGTGGCTGGAGAAGTATGGAAAACCTACGAAACATGTGTCACACACTGAAAAACGTGTGTCACACACGGAGGCGTCACATGTTGATCCACAGGCTGTGACAGGGCTCAAGAAAGATCAATGGCATAAGCTTGTTCGATGGTTTGATTCGAGATTAGAGATAGCAAATCGTGTGAGTGATAACACCTATCCAGATGAGTGGATTATTGATAGTGGTGTGTCGCACCATATGACGGGTACGTTAAGTGGTATGTTTGATGTGCATAAAGTCTCACCATGTTTAGTGGGTCTGCCTAATGGAAATGTTGTGGTTGCTGATAGAGAAGGAAGTGTGGCATTGACGGAGAAGTTAACTTTGACACATGTGCTTTTTGTCAAGGAACTCAAGTGCAATCTCATCTCTGTGTCACAGATTATTGATGCAATGAATTGCATTGTGTTGTTTTTCAAGCAAATGTGTCGGATACAGGATCTTGCTTTGCAAATTCTGATTGCAGTGGGTAAAAGAAAAGATGGATTGTATTTTCTTCAAGGTATTCAGAAGACCGTGAATGTGGCGAAGGTCAGTAAGTTGGAGTCTTTGGAACTTTGGCATAAAAGGATAGGACATGCTTCTGAAAAGGCTATTAGGAGATTGCCAGAAGTGGATCAAAAGAGTGTTAGTGTTTCTGATTGCGATGTCTGTTTCCGAGCAAAGCAGTGTCGGAATGTATTTCCTATGAGTACAGAGAAAAGCAAAGAATGTTTTGAGATGATTCATTGTGATTTGTGGGGGCCATATCGAACACAGAGCGTGTGTGGATCCTCTTATTTTTAACTATCGTGGATGATTATTCTAGAGCTGTGTGGGTTTTTCTTCTTGCTGATAAAACACAAGTTCAGAAAACAATGGTAGATTTCTTTGCTCTCATTCAGCGTCAGTTTGAGAAACATGTGAAAATCGTGCGAAGTGATAATGGTAGTGAATTCATGGGTATGAAGGAGTATTTTCGTACATCAGGGATAATTCATCAAACTTCGTGTGTGGGAACTCCTCAACAAAATGGTAGAGTGGAGCGAAAACATCAACATATACTGAATGTCGCAGAGTGTTGAGGTTTCAGGCAAATTTACCAATAGAACTTTGGAGTTATTGTGCTTTGAGTGTTGTGTATCTAATCAATCGTACGCCTTCTGTGTTACACAATGGTAAGAGTCCTTATGAAATCATCTTTGGAAAAGCTCCTGCTTATAGTGAGATACGAGTTTCTGGATGTTTAGCGTATGCTCACAATCAGAAACGTCATGGAGATAAATTTGCGAGTAGAAGCAGAAAATGTGTATTTTTGGGATACCCTTATGCAAAAAAGGGATGGAACTTATTTGACTTGGAGACACATGAGATCTTTGTTTCTCGGGATGTCACTTTTATTGAGGAACGATTCCCATACTTGGAGCTAAAAAATGCACAGCTGGATGAGCCTTCTAATTCTAATCAAATGAGATTATATGTGGATGATAATGCTGGATTTGACGATATCGAACCTGCCTTGACAAGGGAAATTATACAACCTCTCACAAGAGATACAATGACACAGACTCAGGTTGTGTCAGACAATGTTGCAGAAGAAGAAAGACAGACTATAGGAAACGAAATACGCGATATCTTAGGAATTACAGCGCCACAAACTGAACCTGCATCCGTTACACAGTCTGAGATTGTGCAGCCTACTTTAGTGACAGAACCTACATCAGTTACATAGTCTGAAAATGTGCAGCCTGCTTTAGTAACAGAACCTGCATCGGTGACACAGGCTGAAACTGTGCAACAGCCTGCGTCAACAGAAACTTTGGGACGAGGAATGAGAAAGAAATAATCTTCTGTCAAGTTACGTGACTATGTGTGCAACACGACATTTACAATGAATACTTCCATTGTGAGTTAGGAGTTGAGTAATGATTATGGTATTGAGAATTATGTGAATTGTGAAAGGTTCTCTGTGTCACACAAGGCATTTCTGTGTAGTATAACTGAAGGAGTTGTGCCGAAAAGTTTTGCTGATGCCATGAAGGATCCGCGATGGAGAGAAGCTATGAGACTCGAGATTGAGGCCCAAAAACGAAATCAAACATGGTTGATTGAACAATTACCACCAGGTAAGCATATGATTGAGTGTAAATGGATTTATACAATTAAGTATAATGCAGATGGCTCAATTGAAAGGTATAAGGCGAGACTCGTGGCATGTGGCAATCGTCAAAAAGAAGGGATTGATTATTCTGATACATTTTCTCCTGTAGCAAAGATGAGCACAGTTCGATTGGTTCTTCAAGTTGCCGCTGGGAAAAATTGGGAGCTACATCAGATGGATGTGCATAATGCGTTTCTTCATGGAGATTTGGATGAAGAGGTCTTTATGAGGATACCTCGGGGTTTTGGTGCTTCTAAGAAGGGTATAGTATGTCGTTTGCGCAAGTGGCTATATGGTTTGAAACAAGCTCCGCGATGTTGGTTCGCGAAACTTTCGAAGGCACTTTTGGGGTACGGTTTTACACAGAGTAAGGCTGATAACTCTCTTTTCTCATTAGTTCTTGATAAAGTTCACTTGCACGTTCTAGTGTATGTGGATGATCTTGTGGTGACAGGAAGCTCTCCTGAGGTGATACAAAAGTTTAAAACATATTTAAGCAATTGCTTTCATATTAAAGATTTGGGAAAATTGAAATATTTTCTTGGATTGGAAGTTGCAAGAAATGAGGGTATATACTTATCACAGAGAAAGTATGCTCTGGATATTATTGCTGATGTCGGTTTGCTTGGTGGTAGGCCTGTAGAGTTTCCGATGGAGCAAAATCATCAGTTGGGAAGGTCGACGACAAAGATTTTGACTGATCCAGAGAAGTATTGGAGACTGGTTGGAAGGTTGATTTACTTGGCTGCGACTAGACCAGATCTTGCCTACTCAGTTTACATCTTATCTCAATTTATGAATGAGCCAAGAGAAGATCATTGGATGGCTGCATTGAGAGTTATTCGTTACTTGAAAGGGTGTCCGGGAATGAGAATTTTGTTGAAATCTGATTGTAATTTTCATCTTACAGCTTGGTGTGATTCAGATTGGGCTGGATGTCCAATCACGAGGAGATCTTTGAGTGGATGGTTGATACAATTGGGAAATTCTCCTGTGTCATGGAAGTCAAAGAAGCAAGATGTTGTATCATGCTCTTCAACTGAAGCAGAGTATCGAGCTATGGTTTTGGCATTGAAGGAGTTGAAGTGGTTAAAGAGTGTGTTGTTAACGATGGGTATTGCACATTCTGGTCCAATGAATTTATATTGTGACAGCCAGTCTGCGCTTCATATTGCAGCTAATCCTGTGTTTCATGAGAGAACGAAGCATGTGGAGATTGATTGTCATTTCATTCGAGATGATATACAGACTGGAATTGTTCAGACCCAACATGTTTCTACTACTCAACAGCTGGCGGATATCTTCACTAAAGCACTTGGAGGACGTCCGTTCAAAGGAATTTTGTGCAAGTTGGGCATTCGAGATCTCCATGCTCCAACTTGAGGGGGGTATTAAGTGATATTAGGAGATATTAGGCTTATTGGGTTTTGTATAGTTAGTTATTAAAATTATTAAAGTAATTTGTTCCACATTGCTAGTTTCTAACTCAAGGTTGACTAATGTACTTGTATATATATATATTTTTAGACTGATGAATAAAATAACTTCCGCAAATTACTTTGACAAAGAAAAAAAATGTCTTACACTGGCAAAGATCTCCGGTGTGAACAAGCCCGGTACGAGAACAATAAAGCGGAAACGTTAACGGGATGAAGAGTCTCGAAACCATAATGCGAGAGCATCTTGAAACCGATGAAGATGTCTTCTTGCGGAGCAGATGTTGCGAATTCCCCGATCAATCGATTTGAGCAAAACGTTTGCCGGCGTTCTAATACCCTTGAAAATCCTTGAATTCCTCGCTTGCCAGATGGCGTAGATGATTGCCTGACCAGCGATGAGACGAAGGAACGCTAGAGCCGTGTTCCCATGGGGGACCAAAAGCCATTCTAAGAAATGAGCCCAAGAGCTGAAGCCAATAAAAGGGCACATAAGCTTCGACGAACACCAACCCCATAGTTCATGGCTATAGTGACATCTGAGAAAGAGATAATCCCTGTTTTCTCCATATATTTCGCAAAGAAAACAGGTGTCATCTCCCACCACATCCCAAGAGAGTAAACGAGATAATGTAGGGATTCGGTCCAAACAGCAAAGCCACATCGTAAAGGAATGCTTAGGGACTGAACCAGAAAACCCCGGTCTGGTTATTAAATCATCGTTTACGTGTATATAATTATGTCTGTAGCAGATCAAACTTATGAACGGTTGACCTTACACACCATAGAAGATTATGGCTAAAAGCTTGGTAATCAGAGAAATGATTTCACTTTCATGTTAACACATTATTACAGTATTTAAAACTAAAAATTTTAAAAGTACTGGTGATTGAATAACAACCCTTTAAATAAATAATTTGTTTCTCTAACCCACTTTTATAAGAAGACAAAGTATGGCTGTAAGAAAAAAGACATTATCCATGTAACCACAAAAATGATCAGACATAGTATTTGTCTTAAACCATAAATAAGAACGATAAACTCAGTTTAGTCTTTTTCTAATACGTCGAGTTCTCCTGCGGGAAACAGAGAGCAAGTCTTGTAACACTTGACGTTGAAGGAAGAGTTGATTATATTCTTCTACGGTCCCAGTCTCATCAGCCAGCACTTTCCCACAACAATTGCATGACCTACGAATTATTTAGATATATCACAAATTTGAATAATTTTAAATTTAAAAGTAATAATAGTGATTGAGAAAATGGATTAATTATTTGGTGAGAGCATCTTACTTGACGGAACCGGCGTTTCCTTCACGGCGGGTGGGAGTGTTAACGCCGCAGTGACCGCACCACATCGTTTCTTCACCGTTCGTGACTTCTGACATTGTGGTTTTTGCACAAAACAATAATTTTTTGAGAGACAATTTAAGAGATTTAGCGTATGATTTTTCATTCATTTGGATGTGTTTATTATATAGATTACAGACAAATTTCTTTTCGGTTTGGGAAAGTTATTTTAATTAATTAAAAAGGAAACATCCAGAAAAAAAGGAAAGATATCTTTTAAAAGACTGAAATAAATAAATAGATAAGAAAGTTATGGTAAATTGGATTAATTTGAGATTCGTTTCGTTGCAAACAAACTTTACATCACTTGCAGAACTGACCCTAATGATGCAAAAAAATTTACGTAAGTTTAAGTAAATGTTGCAACTTGCAAGTATATTCATCAAAAAAAAAATTTCTACCACCGGTTATGTTGGGCTAGTGGTTAAGTGCAGGGTTGGTCCCATGTGCTCCTAGTTTAATTTCTGATAGGAGGGATGCTTCACGCCATGTCACCAAGTATTAGTAAAGGTTGGTTCTGGGCCGTGGGGGGATTAAGGTCTAGGCCCGAAACTCTCCTAGTTTAAAAAAAAAAATTATTTTAAATTTCTAATCGATGTTAACATGTTGCAAGTATGTACATACTGTTATAGTGTTATGCAAAAAGCCATCCTGAATCAACTAATTAAGATTTTTGGTGCTCAATTGATGGTAACATACTATTATGCATATTGTTATAGTGTTATATATCGATATATAACATAATGTATATTTTTTTTGGTGCTCAACCTAAAATTTTACTACAAAACTCTTTACTCTTTAGATAAGACTTTCTTGCAACATATTATTAAGAAATACGTACCAATGTTTTAAAATACGGGAAATGAGGGTGAATAACTTAAAACCCTAACAAGATTTGGAAAACCAGAAGACAAAAACTGTTCTTGCGTGATAATCTGCCACAGCTGAAGGGTCACCACTTGACAAAATTTCGTTGTCGTCGAGATCTTGGAATTCTGAGCTCGGAACTACATAAAAATAATCACCTTCATCATCTGACGCACACAAGTCATCATCAAAACCAATAGGATCTGTTTTCATTTCCACACCATTGTTGAGAGATTTTCTTTCAGAGGCCTCTTTGTTAATACCATTCTGATCTTCCACATACTCTGGAACTCCTGAAGGCTGAAGAGTGTTTTTCAGGGAGTTTTGGAACATTATCATTGATCTTATCAGATCTTGAAGGTCTACAAGCCTCATATCTCTTCTGAGAGCTGGAGAGTCGAGATTTAATTGACCTAATAATAGCCTGACGGCCGCTTCTTCAACTCGCCATCAGGAAGATTCAAGTAGCCGAATTGAATACTTCTCACAGAGTTTTGTTTATGATTCTGAGGAGTCTTAATGGGTTCATGCTCTAACACAATTACCTGACCATAAACAAAATAAGGATGGGGGCTGTCAGTTAGATGAGACGACTAAAGTATTATATACAAATAAACAAATCTAAGAAATTTAAGAAATTTTTACCAAAAAAAAAAAGAAATTTAAGAAATGAAAGAGAATTGGCCTCAGGGAGTTCTATTAAAAAGATACTCGTAAAAGCAAATGGTTTGAAGCGTGAGAAAAATCTTATATTTTGAAACAAAATAAAATTTCTAAAACATCTATAATATATCTTGTCCGAAAGAAATCAAACACTTCATAAAAGACAAGAACAAAATATCATCGGAAACAAAAATATACCACCCTTTTTTGGTGAATTCCAATGCAACTCTACGTCGTTCTAGACAATGAGAACTAAACCCTAACACAACAATACATAAGTAAACAACAGAGCTAAGAAACTCAAAGGCAGACAACAGAGTAGAAATTACCTCCTTTTCACTCAAACTTGACCACATACTACGCAATGGAGAAGTGATGGAAGAGCAGGACAACAGCCCAATAGGATCTGTTTTCATCTCCACACCATTGTTAAAAGATTTTCTTTCAGAGGCTTCTTTGATAATACCGTTCTCTTCAACATGCTCTGGAACTCCTGAAGAGTGTTTTTCAGGGAGTTTTGGAATATTATCAGAGCTGGAAGGTCTACAAGCATCATGTCACTTCTGAGAGCTAGCCTGACGCATCTTCAAAATTTCGGCTTCGGGAAGATTCAAGTAGCCGAATTTAATATTTCTCACAGACTTTTCTTTATGATTCTGAGGAGTCTTAATGGGTTCATGCTCCAACACAGCTACCTGCCACAAACAAAATAAGGATAGGGGCGGTCATTTAGATGAGATTAAAGTATTATATACAAATAACCAAATCTAATAAATTTAAGAAATGAAAGAGAATTGTAGTTTCTCGAAGATACATTGGCCTCAAGAGAGTTCTATTAAAGAGATACCCGTAAAAGCAGTATAGTCACAAAATATCAAATACATTTAAAATTTGAATTGAAGCGTGAGAACATCTTATATTTTGAAACAAAATAAAAATTCTGAAACATAAGTATTATGAAATAGAATGAATACTAGATTTTGCCCATTTAAAGTTCATAGCACTTGTCGAAAAGAGATCAAACACTTCCTAAACGACAAGAACACAATATAGTCGGGAACAGAATATATATATATATATATATATCGATATATATACCACTCTTTTTGGTGAATTCCAATGCAACTCTACGTCGTTCTAGACAATGAGAACTAAACCCTAACACAACGTTTATATAAAGTAAACAACAAATTTAGCACAAAAAAAAATAAAGTAAACAATAGAGACAAGAAACTCAAGAGGCAGGAGTATGTACAACCTGTG
>NW_006256901.1:4141003-4163090 GCF_000478725.1 Eutrema salsugineum | reverse complement strand
TTTTATGATTAGCATTTATATATACTCTAAACTAATAGTAATTCAAACTATCTCCTTTTAAGTTTCCAAATTTTCCCCCTTAAACCAATAAAAAATAGATAAAAAGTTTAAAAAATCTATCCTTTTGAAACAATTTTTTTCTTAATTATCTACTAGGTAGTTTGTCCGCGCCTTGCGCGTGCAGAAAGTCATATTAATTAAAACATAACCAATTGATTAAATCGGTCCCCTATATTTTGTAAATTTCGAGAATGTGTTGAAAATACCAAACTGTCATTTTGCATCATTTGTGCTATTGAGATATTTGAAATTAAAACAGAGTAAACGGTATCATTCAAAAATATTTATTCTTACTAAATATATTTTTTATCTTTTTAAAAAAATAAAACAGATTATATATGTCGTCATCATTTATATAAGTAATGAACTATAAAAAAAACATATTATCACATATGCATGAATAATACATTAATATTATAGGTTTTTTTTCCTTTTTCTTTGAATTCTTTTTTTTTCTTTTTCTTTCAACTATTCTTCTTCTTTTCCAAATTTTTTATCTTCTTTTTCAGTGCTTCCAAAATCATAAATCTCGAAATTTTCCTCATTTACATTCTCCTCAATAAGGCCATATTCATCTAGTTTTTTTTTCTTTTCTATATTTTCATTTTTCCATTTTGTCTTCTATTTATGGTTTTCTTCTTCTTCTTCTCCCATTTTAAGTCCTTTGTCTTCTTGTTCTTCTTCTTACGGGTTTTTTTTTTCAAAATCCTTTAACACTTTATATTATCCTATTTATTTTTATTTTTTATAATTTTTTCTTAGTGTTCTTCGTCCTTTCCTTCTTCCTTTTCTTCATGAATTTCGGCTTTTGCTTCTTCCTCTTATTCACCTTTTGGATTTTCTTCTTCCCCATCTTTTCTCTCTTCTTCCCCATCTTTTCTTTCTTCTTCTTCATCGTCTTCGACTTCTACTTCTTTGTGTTCTTTCTCTTCTTAAATTTATCTTTCAATTTTCTTATCTTCATATTTTTCTTTCATCGTCATCATCGCGTTTGACTTCTACATCTTTTTCCTCTTCTGTTAAGTCTTCTTCTTCTTCCTCTTCTTTATTTTTTTTGTTTTCTTTTCCACGTACTTTCCTACTTCTTTTTCATCATCTTTGACTTCTTCATCATCATTTTGTATTCTCTGAGTTTTTTTTTCTTGTTCTTCTTTTAGTTTTTATTAGACTTCTTTATCAAAATTCTTCTTCTTCTACTCTTTTTTCTCCATCTCTTTCTCCTATTCACCTTATTCTTGTCTACTTCAACACTGTTTCTTTTCTTGTTCTTAATCACGACTTTTTGTTTGTCTTTTTCCTCGTCTTTTTAACTTCTTTGTCAACAACTTTGTATTTTTTCTTTATGTTTTGATTTTTTCCTCATATTTTTCTACTTCTTTTAATTTTTTTTTTTCTTTCTTCCGTTTTTTCTTCTACTTTTTCATCGTCTTCGTCTCCTCCAACTTCTTTTTTCTTTTTTTTTTTCCAGTTTTTCTTCCCTCTCATTATTCATTGTATCCATCTTTTAGAATTATTACTCTTCCAGTTTTTCTTTCACTTATCTTCGTCTTCTTATTCATTTATTTTCACATTATATTGTATAAATAAACATTAGCTTGTAAAGAAGTCTTCTGGTTATTTTCGTCTTCTTATTTGTCTTCATCTTATTCTAATAAGTGTACATTAGATTGTATAATAAGTATTAACTTTTGCAGTGTTGGTAAAAAACTCCATGAAATAAAATAATTTTCCTTGTAACAAATAATATTAAATATTAAAGAAACAAAATAAAATATTCAACCATCCAAACAAACTTAGTTTACTTTCATTAAGAAAACCGGTACAGAGAGTAGCAAGCAAGTTCATTCAAGAGTAACACGCATGCGCTAAAGATAGCAGCTGTTGGCATAAGTAAAATATGAGATCAAAATAGTTTCAAGACATATATTAAATAAATATTCTAATCAGATAAAAGAATGAGTCCTGAGATGGAGAGAAGTAATATAATCTTCACATAAATGGCAGTCAGTCAAACAATAATCATGAAATGGGCACATCGCAAAACTTGACTGAGAGATATACAGAGATAGTTGAAAAACAACCAAATCTTTGATGCACTCTTTTTAAGGTCAGCTTGAAACCTCTCTTCTTCATCCTCTTCAGCTGGCAATTGTCGTAATGTCTCCCTTCCCACATCTTTGTCATCAGGATAGAATATAAAATACAAGATGAATGATGTTAAAAACACAATTAATAGAAATCATTTTAAATACACAAATTACAGAGGCACCCCAGTTTGATACATATAAACAGATTCATTAGTGCCTTAATTAGTCTTATCCCAAGACCAGTACGCAGAGGCACCAGTTTAACATACTATTCTGTGTAAACATGAGAGATAGAAGGATATATGATAAAAATTTGAGAAAAGGCTTACCACCATTGTACGTAAAACTCTCTGATTCTCGGTTTGACCTGTGAGATTCACTATTTTTGCTCTCAGACAGTGCAACCAGATATTTTCCATCAATCAACTTGTTAGAAACTCCGTATAAGGAAGCACTCTGGCCTTGGAGAAGAGCCCATAGCAATTAGCAATCCAAGTGCAAAACACCAGAACCTATACAGCAAAAAAAAAAAAAAAAACGAAAGGAAGTAAGACCACAAACTAACAACCAAAAAACTATCACAATCTAAACAAACAGAGTATCAGTTAATCACGATCAAAGATTAACACAAACAGAAAATATCAGTTATATCAGTCAATCACGAAACTAATTAGTTCCATATCGGATGTGTAAAAAAAGGGAGAGGATAAAAAAGCAAGAACAAGAGTTAAACCTAAGGCGATAGTACTTAGGAAAAAAGTAGGAGGTTGTTGTCAATGTATGTGGTATATATATAGGCTAATGATATAACCTAATTCAGATTAAGATAAAATCGTGAATTTAGATTTTTTTTTAATATTACAACTTATATTTTAATCGTGATTTTAGATTTTAGATTTAAATAATATTCTTTATTATTCTATTTTTTTAAAAAAAAAATTAAAACAAGTTTAAGAAGGGATAAAAGATATAATTAGCCACCTTGAGATTGAATGAGAGAATTTTAAACGAAAATTTCACTTCGCTTATAATATATATATATATGATTTATTTGAAATAGTGAAAATATAAAATATCTCATACCAATTATTATTCAGGAAAAAAATTCACACTCATTAAATTTTAAATAATATTTTAATCAGTACATTATTGAAAATTTAGATTTTCGAGTCCTAATTTTATAAAAAATTAGAGACTTGAGGCAAATACCTTTTTTCTAACAAGCTATGTGTACACATAATGAATATCTGACCAGTATTTCTCTGTGGCTAACTCGGCTGCACCACAACCCTCCTAATAGCACAGTAGCACACCACCACAATTATTGAATACATAGAAAGAGAGAATTTCTTTCTTTTATATCATACTACTTACACTATTACAGAACTGAGAAACCAGAATCAAGTTAGACAGACTTAGCTCATGACCACTTTTAGACCAGACTTAGCTCATGACCACTTAGCTCATCTCATTTTGTGATTATAATTTTCAATTAGCTCATCTCATTTTGTGATTATAATTCTCTATATAGAAGCAGTAGGAAATTCTGAATATACGACTGCAAGAGGTTCATGAATACATAAAATTCTTGTACCTGCAGGAAAAAATTGATCAATGCCATAGATGACAATCGATCAGAGGTTTCTTTGCAGTGTTCATGCATAATGTCTATGATGCACCTCATGAAACGTTTGATAAAATTACTATTTAGCATGGCTGTGTTTGCCAACATGCGAACAATCATTAACGCACCAGCCTAAATAGAAAAGATGCCAAAATGGCAAAATCTGATCACTTGAAGCTTTTATACAGAGATATACAGAAATCAAATTATAATTTTTATTGGGGCTTATGCATACATTTTCGAAGCAACTCTGCTAGGCAATCAACCATTGCTGCCGAGAAGACTTGAATTATCCGTAATTTCAAAAACCTTGCTACTGTAATAGATATAAAAAGGAAACACATTTATTTATTTATTTATTTTTTGTTAAAGGAAACACATTTAATACTCAATATTCTCCTCTGTAGTTTATGGAATCCTCAATATCTCTAGAGCCTTGGTGCCCTACTTTGTACAAGTATATATGTCTGTAACATTGTCTATAATGAATCAAGCTTTACCTTTTACATGGTAATAGAGCCGTAAGAGAATACCCTCGATCCTCTTCTCCTCTCCTCTCTTCTCCATTCGTCTTTTTTTTCTTTATCTATTCTAAACCTTAACACTACCATGACTGCTGAACTTGTTGAATGTTGATGCCACACAACCTCTTCTTAACATCAACATGTCAAACATAACAAAACTCACCTCCACAAATTACCTGACCTGGAGCATCTGCTCTACTCGATGGATATGATCTCACCGGCCATGTCGACGGAATCTAAGTAGCCGCCATCCGAAATGGTCATTAATGCGAATGACCAAACATCTCCAAATCCTGCCTACACCAAGCGGAATAGACAAGACAGACTGATCTACAGCTCCCTACTTGGCACCCTCTCACCATCCATTTAAGCGCTTGTTACCAGAGCTAAGACTGCTGCGGAGATGTGGCTACAGCTACCTCTCACTTCCGAATTAACTCTCAGAATGTCTGTAAGTTTTCCACATCATCTTCTACCATATAAATTACCAGCTCGATGAGGGATTTCTTGATATCGAGTAAAGGTTCTAAGCTTCGAAACCTCAACCAACTGTCAGTATCAGAGCATAAATTTAGACTGTCAAAGGTCGACGTACAACTCGTAATCTCTAAAGCATCTCTGAATCAATTAGGTAAACGAAAAAATGATAAGAATTTACTCTTTTTATTTACGACTTATCCACATGCTATAGTGAAAGCTAGCAAGAATCTTCACAGCTGAGGTGAAAACATAAATTTTGTCTTCTAACACAGCAATATCTACAATAGACCAAAGACATTAGCTAGTATAAGAACAATTATAAACCAGTACATCATAAAATCATAAACAAATTAAACCACGACATACAATGTTACCAACACTCACCAAACAATAAATTGAGGGAAAAAATTCCCTAAAACGTGATCATTTTAAAATGAAGTTGGAAACGAAGTCGTAGGCCAGTGGAATAGAAGTGCTTTAGATCACAACAGTGATCTCTAGCCTCTACGGGAAAAAGTAAATTCTTATATTATTTGTTTCTCAAAATGAATCTCATCACTTTCATAACAAAATCAACGAAAAATGACTAAGCTCTAATCAAATTATGACGTCCCAAGAATTAAAATTAGGTCTTATTTTTTCCAATTAAACCCTAGTGTCTAGACCCTAACTTTCCTAGAAAGAAACTCTAACTAAACCTGCAAGGGAAGCAATGTGTCGGGCTTGGAATTCTCGAGTGAAGTAAACTGGGACGAGCTTCATTCTAAGTTGGGCTGGTGATGAAGTGGAACCAAAGAATGAATGAAACAAAGTAGCGGACTGAAAGAATCATTAGGTGATGAGACGGGTTTGTTGTAGGCCAAGGAAAGCCCATGAGTGGAAAAAAGTATTGAAATCCATGTTAAAGAAGTTTCTAGAATTAGTATGCTCATTTCCGTGGCCCTATAAGTAAAAGAATTGAAGCCCATTGTGTGAAGCCCAAAAGAATTATTAAGCGCAAAAGAGGACATTTGCTCGAAAACTCTAAACCTGAAAGTCTTATTTCTATAAATAGATGAGCTATGACCTAGAAGAGATAATAGAGCTATCTTGTAGCAAAGCCCTGCCGAAACCACGTTTGAGCAGCTGCCATCAAAGCACCTTGAAGGAGCGGCCACTGCAGCCATCTACGAGGCAGATCTGACCTGTTATGGCACAGGCAAATCAGAATATGATCAGCCTGAAAATTGGTAAGATATTCTAGACTCTCAGAGCTAGCTATAATAGCAAGCGAATCTTAATTATTATTTGTCGTTTGAAAGTTATGTTTGTTTTATCGAGACAGATCCGTGCAGATCAAATTCGTGAGAAGCCAACTTCATAACATTTTGTCTGCGATCCGGGAAGCTCCAAAAGGTTATCTATATATCGATACGAAGATCTTGAATCCATATTTTCAGATCTACCTTCCGGTCTCCTTTCGAGGTATGATCAGCGAGTTGTGTCTGTTTTTTCTCAGCGAAGTTTTTTTCCAGTCGCAATTTTCCAAAAAGGTGTTCCTCATCACAACCGTTTTGACCGTTATTCTTCTAATTTTTTTTAACAAACTTTTTCAAAAAGTTTACATTGGGACTTTGTTAAAAAAGAAAGTTTTAAATCGGTTTTCAAATATTTTGAAATTTCATTTTTCCTCTGTATTTTCAGATTTGTTTATCTTCGAGGGTTAGAACTAAGCCTGAGATTATTGTCCGGTATCCGATCTCCGATCCGGTATCCGCTCATATCCGATCCGTAAAAACAAATATCTGTATAGTTTGGATACGAATCCGAATAATGAAATTAAGTATTCGGTAAATTTCATTGTTGCTAAAACGTATTCTAGTGGCCGGTGTTGCTCCGAGAGTACTTCAAAGTGTGACCGCAGGTCAGCCACCAGTGCGGAGAAATGGTGCGCCAGATTTGCTATCACCTCCAATGCAGGCACCACTACTAGTGGATGGATACCAACCGCAGATTCCCATCTACCATTACATGGTTAAGCTTAAGAGCGATGTTGGTATGGAGACTTACAGTGGTGGGACCGACCTAGTGAAGGGAAAATACCGTTGAAGGAAGCTATTGGAGTGCAACTTCGGATCGATCAAGTGTCCTGTCGGGTACAAGGTTGAGTTGCAAATTTAATACCTGAGAGATGAAGCTTACAAATGGTGGGAAGGAGTGATCTCTGGCCTGCCAGTTGGGTAGGTCCTCGTCACTTTTAAGGAGCCATTGCTGTTATGAATCTTTTCAGAGCAATCAGAGAAAGATTATGGTATTTAACAAAACATAATATAAGAGAAAAGAAAGGGTCTGAGCCTTGATGGTTTTTTAATAGATTAATGCACTGTTCGAGAGGGAATATAAACTTAATCTAGAGAAAAAATAAATTGAAGAGCTGATATAGAGGACAAAGATGAAAGGCCTTGACGTTTGAAATTTTTTATCGCTCCTCATTGCATCAATCAATTAATAAAAAGTCAAAACTCAGGAAGATTTTTACTTTGCTGACATGGCAACTGTACAAAGCTTTCTGAAAAATTGATGTGGACCTCCAGTTCATTATCTTTGATAAAACCATCGACCTCCCTACAACTCCTTAGCCTTTTTTACTGAGGAGTAATATAATAAACATCGGTTTTGCTTGCAGTTTTCTCTGAAAAGCACGATCCTCTTAAATCCTTGTGAGGTTTTGAATAAACCATGGAGATGATCCTCTTGAATCTTTGTAGAATTTTAGGTAAACCATGAAGATGATCTTTTAACTATACCCTAGTGGTATAACCTTCCACATCAATATCTTGAGGTTCTCCACAACCGTTTTTGCATTTAAAAAACTTTCTCAACGCCTTACTTCTGATTATCTCGTATTGTTCTTGGGATGGAATGGGCTTCTACTTCTCGCACGTTCCACATTGTGAAATGTATGTCTCAATTAAATTTGATGGTTTTGCTTTAGCACAGATGAAATCAAATTAAACAAATAGATTAAGAATATATTCTAACAAAAAAATAACAAAGTTAAATCAAAGTCTTTGCTACCTTGTGATAATTGTACTCTTGCGTAGCCTTCATTTTCAAATTTTGAGAGAAAGTGTCTGGGAGAGGTGAAGTGTTTTGGGAGACGTGTAGCGTATTGCAAGAGGAAAGGGTTCTGAGTTTTTGCCTTTAAGGTCTAGGGAATTCCTTGGGAGGTTAAATAATTTAAACATACAACTCTCCATATCCCTTGAACTCCTAGGCAAATAGATCTGAAACGATGCTTCTTTGACTTGCTCTTGTTTTCCATGTCGTCACAGTGGCTGTCAGTCGTCACGTTTAAAGGAGCGATTGATGTTACAAACCTTTTCAGAGCAATCAGATAAAGATTATGATCTTTAACAAAACATAATTTAAGAGAAAATTAAAAGGTCTGTGCTTTGACATGGACACTTCTAGTTCGTTGTCTTTGATAAAACCATCGACTTCCTTGCAACTCCTTAGCTTTTTTCCCTAAGGAGTAACGTAATAAACATTGGTTCTCTTGCAGTTTTCTGAGAAGCACGATTCTCTTGAATCCTTGTGGGGTTTTGGGTAAACCATGGAGATGATCCTCTAACCATACCCTAGTGGTATCACCTTCCACATCAACAACTCTAGACTGTCCACAACCATTCTTGCATTTAAAAGACTTTCTCAACGCCTTGCTTCTGATTATCTCGTGTTGTTCTTGGGAAGGAACATGCCTCTAGTTTCTGCACGTTCCACATTGTGCACCATATGTCTCAATTAAATTTGATGGTTTCTGCTGCAGTGCACAGATAAAATCAAATTAAATAGATAGATCAAGAATATATTCTAACACAAAAAAAACGTTAAATCAAAGCCTTTTTTACCTTGCAAGAATTGTTATCTTTGTTTTCGCAAGATAAAAATTCTCGGAAGGTATTAAAGGCTTTGATTTAAATTTGTTTTTTTTTTGTTAGACTCTATTCTTGATTTATCTATTTGACTTGATTTCATATGTTCACTGCAGGGAAAACCTACAAATTTAATTGAGTTGCACAATGTGGAACATTCAGGAAGTAGAGGCTTATTCCATCCCAAGAACAATACAATATAATCAGAAGCAATGCATTGAAAAATTCTTTTAAATGCAAGAACGGCTGTGAAAAGCCTGGAGATGTTGATGTGGAAGCTGATACCACAAGGGTATGGTTAGAGGATCTTCTCCATGGTTTACCCAAAACCCCACAAAGATTCAAGAGGATCATTCTTCTCAAAGAAAACTGCAAGAGAACCGTTGTTTATTACGTTACTACTTAGGAAAAAAGGCTAATGGTTTTATCAAAGACAACAAATTAGAGGTTTCCAAATCAAAGCTTAGACCTTTCCTTTTCTCTTAAATTCTGTTTCGATAAAGACTATAGTCCTTATCTGATTGCTATGAAAAGGTTCGTAACATCAATGACTCCTTAAAACATGATGACGAGCTACCACTGTGATGTCATGCAAAACATGAGCAAGTCAAAGAAGTGTCATTTCAAATATACCTGCCAAGGAGTTCAACGGATATGGAGAGATGTATATTAAGATATTTAACCTCCCAAGGACTTCACTATACTTAAAGTCAAAAGAACATAGCCCTTTCGTCTTCCAATACGCTACACCTCTCCCAAAACACTTCACATCTCCCAAAACACTTTCTCTCAAAATTTAAAATTGGAGGCGACAGAAGATAACAATTCTCGCAGGGTATCAAAGGTTTTCATTTTACTTTGTTTTTTTTGTTAGAATCTATTATTGATCCATCTGGTTTGATTGCTTTCATATGTGAACTTAAGCGGAAACCATCAAATTTAATTGAGACATACATTGTCTAATGTGGAACGTGCGAGAAATGGTAGCCCTTTTCATCCCAAGAACAATATGAGATAATCAGAAGCCAATCGTTGAGAAAGTCTTTGAAATGCAAGAATGCTTGTGGAGAGCCTCGAAATGTTGATGTGGAAGGTGATAACATGAGGGTATAATTAGAGGATCATCTTCATGGTTTACCCAAAACCCCACAAGGATTCTAGAGGATCGTGCTTCTCCGAGAAAACTACCAGAGAAAAAGGCTAAGGAGTTTCAGATAAGTCGATGGTTTTATCAAAGACAACAAATTAGAAGTGTCCACGTTGAGGCTCAGACCTTTTCTTTCCCCTTAAATTTTGTTTTATTAAAGACCATAATCTTTATCTGATTACTCTGAAAAGGTTTGTAACATCAATGACTCCTTAAAACGGGACAACATACATCCATTGTGACGACATGGAAAACAAGAGCAAGTCAAAGAAACTTCATTTCAGATTTACTTGCCTAGGAGTTCAAGGGATATAGAGAGAAGTATGTTCAAAATATTTAACCTCCCAAGAAATTCACTAGACGTTAAAGGCAAAAACTCCGAACCTTTTCCTCTTCTAATACGCGACACCTCTCCCAAAACACTTCACCTCTCCCAAAACACTTTCTCTTAAAATTTGAAAATGGAGGCTACGCAAGAGAACAATTCTTACAATGTATCAAAGGATTTGATTTAATTTTGTTATAATCTATTCTTGATATATCTGTTTGATTTGATTTCATCTGTGCACTGCAGCGGATACCATCAAATTTAATTGAAATATATGTTGCAAAATTTAGAAAGTGTGGGAAGTAAAGACTCGTTCCATCCCAAGAACAATACAAGATAATTAGAAGCAAGGCGTCTTGAAAGTCTTTTAAATGCAAGAAAGGTTGTAGAGAGCCTCGAGATGTTGATGTGGAAGGTGATACCACGAGGGTATTGACATACTCTCGTGGTATCACTTTCCACATCAATATCTCCAGGCTCTCGACAGTCGTTCTTTCGTTTAAAATACTTTCTCAATGTCTTGCTTCTGATTATCTCGTATTGTTCTTGGGATGGAACGGGTCTCCACTTCTTGCACATTCCAAATTGTGCAACGTATGTCAATTAAATTTGATGGTTTCCGCTGCAGTGCACAAAATCAAATAAAACAAATAGATCAAGAACAGATCTAACAAAAAAACAAAGTTCAATCAAAGCCTTTGATACCTCGTGAGAATTATAATCTTGTGTAGCCTCCCATTTCAAATTTTGAGAGAAAGTGTTTTGGGAGAGGTGTAGCATATTGGAAGAGGAGACGACTCTGTGCTTTTGCTTTTAAGATCTAGTGAAGTCCTTGGGAGTTAAATATTTTGTACAGTTGCTGACATGACAATTGTACAAAAAGTTTCTGAAAAGCAGCTATGGACACCTCTAGTTCGTTATCTTTGATAAAACCATCAACTTTCTTGCAACTCCTTAGCCTTTTTCCATGAGGAGTAACATAATCAACATCGGTTCTTCTGTAGTTTTCTTTGAGAAGCATGATCCTCTTCAATCCCTGTGGGGTTTTGGGTAAACCTTGGAGATGATTCTCTAACCATACCCTCGTTGTATCATTTTTCACATCAATATATCGAGACTCTCCACAACCATTAAAAGACTTTTTTCAATGGTTTGCTTCTGATAATCTCGTATTTTTCTTGGAAGGAACAGGCATTCACTTCCTGTACCTCCCACAGTGTGCAACATACTGTATGTCTCAATTAAATTTGATGATTTCCGCTGCAGTGCATAGATGAAATCAAATTAAATAGATAGAACAAGAATATATTATAACAATCAAAGTCTTTTCTACATTGCGAGAATTTTTATCTTGTGTTGCCTCCATTTTCAAATTTTGAGAGAAGTTGGGAGAGGTGAAGTATTTTGGGAGAGGTGTAGCATATTCGAAGAGGAATGGGTTCTGGCTTTTGCCTTTAATGTCTAGTGAAGTCCTTGTGAGGTTAAATATTTTCAACATACATTTCTCCATATTTGTTGAACTCATTAACAGGTAAATCTGAAATGACACTCCTTTGACTTGCTCCTGTTTTGCATGTCGTCAAAGTGGTAGCCCGTCATCATGGTTTAAGGAGACATTGATGTTATGAAACCTTTTCATAGCATTCGGATAAGGATTATAATCTTTATTGAAATATAATTTAAGAGAAAATAAAAGGTCTGAGCTTTGATTTGGAGACCTCTAGTTCATTGTCTTGATAAAATCATCAACTTCCCTGCAACTCCTTATAGCCTTTTTACCTAAGGAGTAACGTAACAAACAATGGTTCTCCTGCAGTTTTATCTGAGAACACACGATCCTCTTGAATCTTTGTCGGGTTTAGGGTAAACCGTGGAGATGGTCTTCTAACCATACCCTCGTAGTACCAGCTTCCACATCAACATCTTCAAGCTTTCCACAGCTGTTCTTGCATTTAAAAGACTTTCACAATGCCTTTCTTCTGATTATATCGTATTGTTCTTGGGATTGAACGAGCCTATACTTTCTGCACGTTCCACATTGCACAACAAACATCTCAATTAAATTTGATGGTTTCCGCTGCAGTGCATAGATGAAATCAAATAACACAGATAGATCAAGAATACATTCTAAAAAAAACAAAGTTAAATCAAAGCCTTTGATACGTGTAGCATATAAGCACAAAGTTTTTTGAAGTTTTTTGGGAGAGGTGTAGCTGTTGGGAATGTCTCGAAATCATCCGTACTTTTCTAGTTAAAGTTGTAACGTCAAGATTTGACAATCGTATAATATTAGGTGATTATAATGTTTGGCTAGAAACCACTTATAATCTACGGATTATGAATCTGTTGCTAATGTTATACGATCCTACAGGGTCACACACCTAAGCAGACTAGATTAATAATATGTTGGGTTTTAAGAATAATATGTTATATAAGATATAACATATAGTTTATCTATATGATAAATAAAATAAATATTACAATGCGTATGTATATATGATATATAACGTGGTGAGTATGTGATAAACACACACGTGAAGTGCAAGAAAATTAATTAAGGGACTTGGGCTTAGCCCATTAAACAAACATGTATTGGGTTAATACACAAGCTTATTATATAAATTGATAATGAGTTGTTTAATTGGAGCAGCCTCTCACGTCAAAAACTCTAAACATAATACAAAGACAAGTAGTTTGTCAAGCACTGAGATCTGTGATTTCTACGGCACTAGCATTTTGTCTTGATCTAGTTTGTGTGCGTGTGGATACCGGTAGAGGCACGACGTTTAGAGTGCTACACAACTTTGTTTTTTGTTCATCTTTCCGCTGCAGATATATTCTAAATATGATGACCAAGATTCAATTGAGTATTTACTTAAGATCTTGGAAATTGAATTCATAGTTAGTTTTATAAAGGGAGGATTACTACACTAACCTTAGAAAGTATCTATATTACTGGTTTTTTTTTATTTTTTTTACAAAACTAACCTAGCATACCCAAAACACCCTTTTGGCCTTTGTTGAAAAAAACCTTATTACGAAAATGCCATTATTTTTTTAATGCCACGTAGGCAGATTCTGGCGCTAAAAATTTCATAAGTCTACCAAGCTTTGTGGTAGACTTATGAAATTTTGGTCAACGCAGAAATTTTGTTGGTAGAGTTATTAGGGCGTTGGTAGATTTATTCAAGAGTTGGTAGAGTTTTTAAATGTTGGTAGACTTTTCTTGGTAGAGTTTTGACGATGAGAGGTAGAATTATTATGTTTCGGTAGATTTGTTGTTATGAATGGTAGACTTGTCAAAAGTTTTGGTAGACTTGTTAACAAAAACGTTGACTTTCTCGCATAGTTGACTTTTTCGGTAGCTTTATTGACAATGAAGTAGATTTATTTTTTGAGTTGGTAGACTTATTTCCTTTAGCGGTAGATTTATGTGAAAAAAGTTGTCAATACGTGCGGTAGACTTATCTGTTTCATGGTAGAGTTATATATAATTGGTAGAGTTTTCGCTTTTGAGGTAGATTTGTTTGACTTGTAGTAGATTTAATTCAGTTAAAATTCATTCCGGTTAGTGGTAGACTATATGTTACATGAGGTAGACTTAAAAACTGTTGGTAGATTTATTTGTTTTGTGGTAGACTTATATTTTTATGCAATTTCATTCTGATTTGTGGTAGATTAATAATGACATGAAGTAGACTTACAAGATGTTGGTAGATTTGTTTGTATGTTTGGTAGAGTTTATGTAATCTGGTAGACTTATCTGCCGTATGGTAGACTTGTTGAAATAACAATGTGGTAGATTAATTAAGTTTGGTATTTACAGAGTTAACCTTGATCTGGTAGACATATGACATGCTTATGGTAGACTTGTTTATATGGTAGAGTTATTTGTCATGGTTGAGGTAGACTTAGTATTTAATGTTTGGCAGACATTTGACTTTATGGAGTAAAATTACTTTTTTGTCCGAAAGAATTGTTCTATCTACAAAAAAACCTACTGTTTGGTAGACTTATGGTTTCAGTGTTGTACGTCTTGCAATTTTCTTCCATATGGTAGACTTATGGTAACGGTAACCATAAACCGTTACCAACGAACCGTCGCATATGGTAGACTTATGCATTTTCCAACGAACAGTCGCATCGATTTCGAGAACTTCTATTGACTCGAGTCGCTTCGAGTTCTCGTGTGAGTTCTCTATAAATTCCCTAAACCTAGACGATTCATTTCCCATCCCTCTAAACCCTATGGCGAATCTCGAGTCGCTTCCTTCTGATCTTTTGTACGAGATATTGTTGAAAATATCTTCAAACTCGTATGCGGATCTTTGTCTTGCAAAAGTTTCGTCCAAAACACTTAACAACATCTCAAACGAAGCGGGTTTTCTTAGGAATGTTGATTTAATCAACATTATGTTGCCGTGGAGGTGGGATGTTCACGGAAGGGTCGGTGCATTCTTCAGACGGTGCTTGGCGGCAGGAAATCCATCCGCACAATTGCGAAGAGGTTTATCGCTGATTTTCTTCGAACATAACCTCCAAGCAGGGTGTGATCTCATTCGAATGGCATCAGACAACGGATTTCTCATGGGTAAGTACTGCCACACTATGTTACATCTAACCATGGATGGCACATCAGAGGTATTCAACTCTGTCAAAGCTCTCTCCCGGGAAGATGCAAAGCAAATGAGATTGGCAATGGAAAAGATCTTCATGCCTGCGTTCAATTTCCAGAAGCCCGAGGAACTGGTGGAAATGGTTTTCGAGGCTTATAAAAAGTCTTTAACTACAAGGATTTGTGGTTGTCTCAAAGTACCAGACATGCAATGGATGGGAGATGAATACCTGCTAGAGACGTATGGGGATCAACTTTGTGAATCCTGCTTCTGGAAATTGGAGTAAGTAGATTTGTTTTTATTATGAAGTAGACTTATGAAGTTATGTTGTGTTATTTATGTTGTGTTAAGTAGATTTATGTGTTATTCATTTCGAAAGCTATTAATTATAACAAATCTACCAAAAATAATAATAAGTCTACCATTCGTTCGACTGAAATTGGGGACATGACAAGTCTTTTACAACAAATCTACCAACAATATAATATAAGTCTACCATTCGTTCGACTGAAATTGGGAACATGACAAGTCTTTTACAACAAATCTACCAACAATATAATATAAGTCTACCATTCGACTTAATATAAATCTACTAAACATAAGGAAACGGACTTGTACTGGTTTTCCACCTGCTTAAATGTAGTGTACTTTAGTTGGTAGAGCTATAAACATTACAAGTACATATGTTTTATTAATGGTAGACTTAGTAACCTATATGGTAGATTTGTTTGTAAATTGTTAGATTCAATATCAATGTGGTAGACTTAGTTATCGGGCAGTGCGATTTTACTTTTTTGCCCTGTATGTATTGTCTAAAGTACGGAACAAAACCAGAGTCCATCTTCAACCTCTAGGTTTCGCCGTCGAGCTGTTAAACTTGGGATAACTCTTGATTTTTTCCTTCTACTTCGATCTTCTGCCTCTTATCCACTTTTATATTCATGGATCAAGTTGTTTTGGTTTGTGGTAATTGGGTTTTAAAGAAAACGAGGTGGGTCTTCATCGTAGATCAGTCCAGGAGATGTAGTTTTATAGGGATAGACCGCAAAACGTCATTTGCCGATTTGGTTGAAATCGCATATGAAGATTTTGGGTTGGATCAACATCTTTATGAGCTTCAGTTCAGCTATATGTTGTCGTCTGAAGTCCGGCGGAAATTACCTCTGGATACACCTCCTGTGTTTGTTGGTAATTCAAGACAGCTGCAGAGTTTTTTGCATCAATTCCAGAACGAAAACAAAACGGTTCGTTTATGTGTTGAGATCAAAGAAAAAGTTCAGAAGGGAGTTGTTGATGAAGACGAAGATCGAGATGCATGTCCTAGTCTAGTCCCTGAAGAACAAGTGCGCCAAGATCGTCCGCAAGAAGGTGTCGAAGTTGGACAAGACGAAGAAATGCATGATGAAGAAGAGGATTTGTCAACCAGATTTGATGGATGTGAAGATCCTGATGGTGCAAGTTCCGATGACGAAGAGTACGGAAGACGTGAGAAACGTCCAGATGGTGAAAGTTCAGATGAGGAGGAGTCGCTAAATCTACCACCGAAGAAAAGGGGACCGACTACAATTCCCGACTTTCAAAGTCTAGAGCTTTCATCTTTAGACTTAGCCGTTGGCCAGCGTTATGAAACAAAAGAGGACTTCGAGATGCGACTCAAAATTCTTTCCATTGCTCACAAATTAGACTACAATGTCGATCATTCGAGTAAGAAATTGCTAACTGTTAAGTGTTGGGTAGATGGTTGCAAATAGAGGGTTCGCGCTTCAACTGTTGGGAGCAGCAAATGTTTTTGGGTTAAAACTTATACTCGAGAACACACGTGTTCTGTGACTGTGCGATCACAACGCACCCGCCATGCAACCCATGAGGTTCTGTGCGATCACAACGCACCCGCCATGCAACCCATGAGGTTTCTAGGCCGTCTATATAAGGACTTCGTCGGCGGTGTTGGCCCAAAAGTCTTACCAAATCACGTCGCCGAAGCTCTGACCAAACGATATAGTATAAAGGTATGTGGTAGAGTTATATTATTTCTTTGGTAGAGTTATTATCTCTTTGAGTAGACTTTTATTATTTTGGTAGAGTTATTCGCTCAATTGGTAGACTATTTATTTTTTGGTAGAGTTATTAGCTCAATTGGTAGACTTTTTTTAATTTTTGGTAGAGTTATTAGCTCAATTGGTAGACTTATATAATTTATTTGGTAGACTTATATACTTTATTTGGTAGAGTTATTATCTACCATGGTAGAGTTATAATTTTTGTGGTATAGTTATTATCTTATTTCGTAGACGTCACTATATTATTTCTCATTATAAGGTTGACTATTGGAAAGCACATCGGGCCCTAAAGTATGCTCGAGAACTAGTATCAGGGACGTCTGAAAGTGGTTATGAAGATCTGCCTTCATACTTATATATGATTCGGCGAGCAAATCCGGGTACACTAATCAAGCTAGAAGTTGATGAGGAAGATAGATTCAAATTTATGTTCCTCTCATTTGGCGCAAGCATACAGGGGTTTCCTTTCATGAGGAAAGTGGTAGTGGTCGACGGTACGTTTTTACATGGAAAATACAAAGGTACCCTACTACTCGCCACCACGCAAGATGGAAACTTCAACATTTTTCCCGTAGCCTTTGCTGTTGTTGATACTGAGAACGATGAGTCTTGGGAATGGTTTTTTACACAACTACACCGTGTTATTCCTGATGATGAAGGACTTGCCATTATTTCTGATAGGCATAAATCCATAGGAAATGCTATAGGGAAGGTTTATCCTCTTGCTAGTCGGGGTATTTGTACATATCATCTCCATAAGAACATTATGGTGAAATTCAGAGGCGCTGAAACATTCAAGCTTGTTAAGAAGGCTGCCACTGCTTATAGACTTCTCGAGTTCAATGCCCTTTTTGCTCAGATTCAAGAGGCAAATCCTGCACTGCATGCATACTTGGTGAAGGCAGATATTTGTATGTGGAGTCGTGTACACTTCCAAGGTGATAGGTACAATTTCACCACTAGCAACATAGCGGAGTCATTAAACAAGGTGCTATCTGCTGCAAGAGGTAAGCCTATCGTAGGACTAGTGGATGATATAAGGAGTCTCCTGACCAGGTGGTTTGCTAAAAGACGTGTGAATGCCAATAACATGGCTACCACTCTAACAACGGGCGTTGAAAAGTTGCTGGAGGTAGTCACTACTTTACCTTGTAGACTTTCTATTATTTGGTAGACTTGTATCTGCTATTAGGTAGACTTTCTATTATTTGGTAGACTTGGCACACTTATCTCTGCTATTTAGTAGACTTTAAATTATTTGGTAGAGTTATTACTTCTATGTGGTAGACTTATATAACTTCTGAATAATTCCTTGCCGACAGGCTAGAGTTGAAGATGCTAAACTCTTACCTGTGCAAGAGATTGATCAGCATCGTGCAGAGGTTTTAGGCACAACATCTGCACATGTTGTCAATTTAACGGAGAAAACATGTACTTGTCGACGGTTTGATTTGGATAAAATTCCTTGCGTACATGCCATAGCCGCCGCCGATAGGAGGAAGTTGTCGCCGATCTCTCTTTGCCATCATTACTACCACACTAGTTACTTGCAACAAGCGTATGCTGTTAGTGTGATGCCAAGAGACGTAGCACTCCCTGTGCCAGATGAAGTAGCAACCAAAATTTGTCTCCCGCCTGATGTTCGCAACCGACCCGGCAGGCCAAAGAAAATTCGGATTAAGGGTGCGTTCGAGGCCGCCATGGCGAGTAAACGTCCTCGGAAGCCCAAATGTGGTAACTGTGGCCAAGGCGGACATAATCGCCTAACTTGTCGAGCTTAGTTGACAAATCGAAAACCTTGTATTTGTACTATTATAGACTGCAATAATCCGCTTGAAAACCTTGTTTTATGTACTTGTAAATCTGGAACATGTTTTACCTAAACTCTACTATTTTACAATAATAAATCTACCAATCATGCTATAAATCTACCAATACTGCAATAAATCTACCAATCATGTTATAAATCTACCATTCATGGAATAAATCTACCAGTCATGTTATAAATCTACCAATATTGCAATAAATCTACCAATCATGTTATAAATCTACCATTCATGGAATAAATCTACCAATCATGTTATAAATCTACAAAGCAGGTTCCTTTTACAGCCATGGC
This sequence comes from Eutrema salsugineum, assembly GCF_000478725.1. NCBI lineage: Eukaryota > Viridiplantae > Streptophyta > Magnoliopsida > Brassicales > Brassicaceae > Eutrema > Eutrema salsugineum. Next base: position 4,144,131 of record NW_006256901.1, on the reverse strand, counting down.
GATTCGCTTTCAATTCCAAAACACAAGCGACGTCTAAATTCCAAAAGACCACCAAAGAGGCTGACTATGAGTAATAAATCGGCCAAAATACAACATCCGATACCAAATGTCTACCAATTAGTTTGGATCTGAGTATTAAATCTACCAAAAAACGATCTCAGATCCCAAAGGTCTACCAAACGAAGATCTCAGTTAGCGGAGTCTGTCTGTAAACCGTACTTGTCATCAAATAAACTTCGAGGGTTAGGATCAGACATCCGGGATTCTTCTGCTTCATGTACCTCATCAAAAATCTCAGCTGCGTATTTCATACGAATGAGAGGCATGTTGCTATCTTTCAGCTGGTCCCATTTATGGCACAAAGCCAAACACTCGATGGTCTTCAAAGTAAAGACGCCACAATCACCTGATAACAAGTACCCGATAATTAGTTAAAAGTCTACCAAATAAAAATACCAAATCTACAGAGCTGCATTGCACATGTCTGTCTGTTTAGTGCCGCTGTTTTATACATGTAGATATGAAACTGCCCCTCCTTCATACCCTTCTTGAGCTCCGGTGGTGCCATATGTTTCAACAACAGCGGAATCATCCTCGCGTAGGGCTTCACAGACTCCTCCACCTCGCCTTTTCTGTATAAATCTGGAATGCAATCAAACACTCGGATCTTTTTTTTGGGAATGTCGACCTCAACGGCTACCCAATGTTCGTTGTTCACGTTGTGGGCGATATACACGAAATCAACATCTGTCCCCCATTTCTTGTGTGTAGGCAAGTAATGGTCGTAGTGACCGTTGGCAACGTCCAAATAACCATCACTGAATAGCCAACTCTTCTCGTTTGGTAGAAATTTGTTTCGATAGTCTCCACACCAAACTCGACAAAAGATAGGATCAAGGAAAGCAACTCTTCCCCCTTTGTAAGGAGATGGATACCGCATAGACCGTTGCCGGAACATGTCTAATCCTTTTACGATATGCTGCATTAGGTAATGAAACAAATTTATATAAGTCTACCAACCAGCTTTACAACCAAATTTTTATAAGTCTATCATTAAGTTTCCAAAGTCTACCAAACAATTTCCAAAGTCTACCAAACCTTTTGAAACTAAGATCGGGTGACTTATACGACCACATACCTGATCATGCAACCACCCATACTCCTTTCTAGGCCAGCTTTCTTTAGGGGTCATTAGTGTCAGGTAAAATTCTCCTCCTGCATATGGACACTCCAACTGTTTTTCCCTGAAAAATGACATAGACATACCAGACTCCGAAGTAAGTCTACCAACATACCTAATAAGTCTACTATATAAAACAAATAGGTCTACCAAATCAAACAAGTAAGTCTACCATGGAAATTTAAAACTGACTTACGCTTCAAAAGCTACGTAGCGGGTTAGATTATCCAGTATTCGACTGTCCACCGCTTCAAAAGGATCATACCTCCCAGGAGGGGGACCTGCTGGGTCCATGATGCGTCTCACCACTGAGTTACCAAGGTAGGGTGAAACCTGGGTCGGTGCAAGGCTGCGTCCCCTTTTTTCCTTCTCAGCAGGTGGATTTTTTGCATGTTCCACCAGCTTTTCTAAGCGTTTCTTCATAGCTTCAATCGCTGAGTCGTCTTCGTCTTGCAGGGAAGGGATCTGTACTCGTCTAGACTGTAGTGGGCGTGAAACGTCGCTTATATTGATTATCTGGCTTTCTTCGTTTTTGTCTTTTAAATCAGCTTTTGACTTTGTGCCTGATTTATTCTTCTCTTTAGGATCAGCAGGTTCTTTTTTCACTTTGGTTACAGTCTTTCCTCTCGACGCTGGGGTTCTAACAACTCTTGCAACAGGAAAACCTGGCTCTGATGTTTCCTGCATCTCCATCATCCACGACTGCTTGGCATGTATAGTAATTTCACATCAGTCAAACCAAATAATAACATAACTAAATCTACCTAAAAATCTACCGAATTAATTATAAATCTACCTAATATAAATATCACTGCCAAAAATCTACCACATAAAGTTAGTCTTGTATTCCAAGAAAATATTAAAAGTCTACTATGCAGGAAAAGTTTTAAAAAAATCATCAATACAAGTCTACCAAAGTAAAAAAGTATTTCGTACAAATCTACCATAAAGGAAAGGAAAACGATCTGTTTAAACATAGTTGAATGTTGTCTCCATGACATTAGAAGAGAGACTTGCGTACCGGATCCTTTTCCACAGCTCCCGTTCCCGTTCCTGCTCCACCTCCCGTTGACGTTCCTGCTATTGGCGCTGCTGCTGGAGGAGATGCCTTTGCTCTTGGGGTTTTCGGTGAGGTTTTGGATTCTGCATCACCGGCATTATCATCATTGTTACCATGGTCGTTGTCAACATTGTTCCCAGAATTCGCCATGGCCTCCTCTTTCTCTTCATGTTTATCCTCGATAACGGCAATCCTCTTATCCAGGTGGTCTATACGAATTACAGCACTGCTGACATTGTTGTTTAGCAATGCTACCGTCGTTGATAAACCATTGATTGCCATGAGGATCTCATTCGTCCTATCCTCCTTCTCCACAGCGGGCTCTTTCTTCTTGCTCTCGTTCTCTCTTTGCTTCTCTCTCTCCTGCTCCTCTCTTTCCTTCTCTCTTTCCTTCTCCTTTCTTTCTTTTCTTTCCTTTCTTTCCCTTTTCTCCTTTCTCTTTTCTTCAATTGCATCCTTTAGTAGCTTCACCGGCGAGTTAAAATCATCATCTTCTTCCTCATCCTCCTTCTTACGTTTCTTTTTCTCCTTCTCTTCTTTCCTTGCCTCTCTTTCCCTTCTCCTTTTGCTTCTCGGAGTTGAATCCGTTGCTTCAGCCTCTTTCACCTTCTCTTTCTTTTTCTTCTCCACGCGTGGAGTTTCCAACTTCGTCTTCGACTGTTTCGGCGTCTGAACTGTTGAAGCGCCACCTGTTGTATCGCCACCTACGTTTTTGGGAGATTCCCAGAACCCCTCATCCAAGCTTCCATCCAGAATATCGCATATCATGTTATGCATCTTTATATCGACGTCTACACGTCGGGGTTCACCTTCCCAGACAGGATATATTTCCTCCAAGGGCTTCACCACCAGTAGATGTCTAACCCGAACCTGTCATGCCATAGAAAA
>NW_006256901.1:4132129-4133778 GCF_000478725.1 Eutrema salsugineum | reverse complement strand
ACGCGCTTACGTTTACGTGTCTTATGGAGATGATATGTACAAATACCCCGACTAGCAAGAGGATAAACCTTCCCTATAGCATTTCCTATGGATTTATGCCTATCAGAAATAATGGCAAGTCCTTCATCATCAGGAATAACACGGTGTAGTTGTGTAAAAAACCATTCCCAAGACTCATCGTTCTCAGTATCAACAACAGCAAAGGCTACGGGAAAAATGTTGAAGTTTCCATCTTGCGTGGTGGCGAGTAGTAGGGTACCTTTGTATTTTCCATGTAAAAACGTACCGTCGACCACTACCACTTTCCTCATGAAGGGAAACCCCTGTATGCTTGCGCCAAATGAGAGGAACATAAATTTGAATCTATCTTCCTCATCAACTTCTAGCTTGATTAGTGTACCCGGATTTGCTCGCCGAATCATATATAAGTATGAAGGCAGATCTTCATAACCACTTTCAGACGTCCCTGATACTAGTTCTCGAGCATACTTTAGGGCCCGATGTGCTTTCCAATAGTCAACCTTATAATGAGAAATAATATAGTGACGTCTACGAAATAAGATAATAACTCTACCACAAAAATTATAACTCTACCATGGTAGATAATAACTCTACCAAATAAAGTATATAAGTCTACCAAATAAATTATATAAGTCTACCAATTGAGCTAATAACTCTACCAAAAATTAAAAAAAGTCTACCAATTGAGCTAATAACTCTACCAAAAAATAAATAGTCTACCAATTGAGCGAATAACTCTACCAAAATAATAAAAGTCTACTCAAAGAGATAATAACTCTACCAAAGAAATAATATAACTCTACCACATACCTTTATACTATATCGTTTGGTCAGAGCTTCGGCGACGTGATTTGGTAAGACTTTTGGGCCAACACCGCCGACGAAGTCCTTATATAGATGGCCTAGAACCTCATGGGTTGCATGGCGGGTGCGTTGTGATCGCACAGTCACAGAACACGTGTGTTCTCGAGTATAAGTTTTAACCCAAAAACATTTGCTGCTCCCAACAGTTGAAGCGCGAACCCTCCATTTGCAACCATCTACCCAACACTTAACAGTTAGCAATTTCTTACTCGAATGATCGACATTGTAGTCGAATTTGTGAGCAATGGAAAGAATTTTGAGTCGCATCTCGAAGTCCTCTTTTGTTTCATAACGCTGGCCAACGGCTAAGTCTAAAGATGAAAGCTCTAGACTTTGAAAGTCGGGAATTGTAGTCGGTCCCCTTTTCTTCGGTGGTAGATTTAGCGACTCCTCCTCATCTGAACTTTCACCATCTGGACGTTTCTCACGTCTTCCGTACTCTTCGTCATCGGAACTTGCACCATCAGGATCTTCACATCCATCAAATCTGGTTGACAAATCCTCTTCTTCATCATGCATTTCTTCGTCTTGTCCAACTTCGACACCTTCTTGCGGACGATCTTGGCGCACTTGTTCTTCAGGGACTAGACTAGGACATGCATCTCGATCTTCGTCTTCATCAACAACTCCCTTCTGAACTTTTTCTTTGATCTCAACACATAAACGAACCGTTTTGTTTTCGTTCTGGAATTGATGCAAAAAACTCTGCAGCTGTCTTGAATTACCAACAAACACAGGAGTGTATCCAGAGGTAATTTTCCGCC
>NW_006256901.1:4130387-4132001 GCF_000478725.1 Eutrema salsugineum | reverse complement strand
GAAGCTCATAAAGATGTTGATCCAACCCAAAATCTTCATATGCGATTTCAACCAAATCGGCAAATGACGTTTTGCGGTCTATCCCTATAAAACTACATCTCCTGGACTGATCTACGATGAAGACCCACCTCGTTTTCTTTAAAACCCAGTTACCACAAACCAAAACAACTTGATCCATGAATATAAAAGTGGATAAGAGGCAGAAGATCGAAGTAGAAGGAAAAAATCAAGAGTTATCCCAAGTTTAACAGCTCGACGGCGAAACCTAGAGGTTGAAGATGGACTCTGGTTTTGTTCCGTACTTTAGACAATACATACAGGGCAAAAAAGTAAAATCGCACTGCCCGATAACTAAGTCTACCACATTGATATTGAATCTAACAATTTACAAACAAATCTACCATATAGGTTACTAAGTCTACCATTAATAAAACATATGTACTTGTAATGTTTATAGCTCTACCAACTAAAGTACACTACATTTAAGCAGGTGGAAAACCAGTACAAGTCCGTTTCCTTATGTTTAGTAGATTTATATTAAGTCGAATGGTAGACTTATATTATATTGTTGGTAGATTTGTTGTAAAAGACTTGTCATGTTCCCAATTTCAGTCGAACGAATGGTAGACTTATATTATATTGTTGGTAGATTTGTTGTAAAAGACTTGTCATGTCCCCAATTTCAGTCGAACGAATGGTAGACTTATTATTATTTTTGGTAGATTTGTTATAATTAATAGCTTTCGAAATGAATAACACATAAATCTACTTAACACAACATAAATAACACAACATAACTTCATAAGTCTACTTCATAATAAAAACAAATCTACTTAACTAAACAGAAGTCTTTTTGACGACTACTGATGCAATCAACGTGGCCAATCCATAGCAAACGACGGTACTACCCACCAGAAATTGGCACACTCCAATTTCCAGAAGCAGGATTCACAAAGTTGATCCCCATACGTCTCTAGCAGGTATTCATCTCCCATCCATTGCATGTCTGGTACTTTGAGACAACCACAAATCCTTGTAGTTAAAGACTTTTTATAAGCCTCGAAAACCATTTCCACCAGTTCCTCGGGCTTCTGGAAATTGAACGCAGGCATGAAGATCTTTTCCATTGCCAATCTCATTTGCTTTGCATCTTCCCGGGAGAGAGCTTTGACAGAGTTGAATACCTCTGATGTGCCATCCATGGTTAGATGTAACATAGTGTGGCAGTACTTACCCATGAGAAATCCGTTGTCTGATGCCATTCGAATGAGATCACACCCTGCTTGGAGGTTATGTTCGAAGAAAATCAGCGATAAACCTCTTCGCAATTGTGCGGATGGATTTCCTGTCGCCAAGCACCGTCTGAAGAATGCACCGACCCTTCCGTGAACATCCCACCTCCACGGCAACATAATGTTGATTAAATCAACATTCCTAAGAAAACCCGCTTCGTTTGAGATGTTGTTAAGTGTTTTGGACGAAACTTTTGCAAGACAAAGATCCGCATACGAGTTTGAAGATATTTTCAACAATATCTCGTACAAAAGATCAGAAGGAAGCGACTCGAGATTCGCCATAGGGTTTAGAGGGATGGAAATGATCGTCTAGTTTAGG